>NC_041009.1:27923019-28223019 GCF_004193775.1 Glycine soja | reverse complement strand
AAACCGGTCCATCCACATGGTTGCCTCTTGGTGTAAAGAGTCGATCACCCTTCCTCTAGCCTCTTTTTCTGCGTATACTTGAGCATACTCGTCCGCGATCCTATGCTCGTGGGCCGTGGCTAGACCTAATTCTTCTTGCTACTTGGCGATGATAGCTAGCATGTTGGTCTCCATCTCGCATAAACGCTGAGACAAGCTTCTTTTGGACCTTGAACAGGTAACTAACTCCTCTTTCAAAACCATGCTATGTGCTCGCGACTGGTCCCTCTCTTCCCTTCGCAGCTTGAGTTCACTATTGCTACCCCATAGAGCTCCGCGAAATTTATTCCGGCCATACTCTTCCTTGCGAGCCCTCTTGGTTTCTTGTTCAAGGGCTCTTGCGGTAATTGCATTCTCTTCCCGTAACCCGGCACACTCCTTCCGAATGTGTGTAGCGGCCAACTTGAACTTCTCCTTGGCAAGTTTCGCCTTTCTTAACTCGCTTTTGAGAGCTTGGACTTCTCCGTCCTCTTCCGGTGCTTCAAAACTCTCTTCGCTGATGACTTTTAACTTGGCGAGCCAATCTAAACCTCGTATATGAACTTTCAGCCATTCGTGGTACCCACCAATGATGCCATTACGAATGCCCCTAAGCTCTTGATCTTTACTTAACGGGGTTTCCCATGCCTTATTGATTCTTTGTATAGCCTTGAAATTTTGTGCGCCGAAATCCCTTACAAGCAAAGGAGACATGCTTTCTTCCGTCGGTGCTCCCCTCATGGGGTACCCTAGTTGTCTTATAGCGAGCGCGGGATTGTAGTTAATACAACCCCTCGTTCCTACCAGCAGAATGTTTGGGTATCCTCCACATGAGAAAATGACTCCTTCTTTTCCTTCCTTCCATTTGGGGAACCAACTGATTGTTCTACCTCCTATCCCAGCCAAAAGCTGGTCCCAGTCGATTCTCCTCTTTTCAGTACACGAGCGATGGCTCAGGAGCGGACATGGATGCCTTGTGTCTTGTTGGAACAAGTGCGAAACCAACCAAACACAGAGGGCGGGCAAGCAACAGATGCTCCGTGCGCTACTCTTTTCGCACCTTCGGTCAAATGTGTCAAATAGATCTGCCAAGACAGCTACCACCGGACTTTCCTTGCTATGGTGGTATGCAAGGAAAGCGTCGATTGGTGCTAGGTCCACCAAACCATCCACGTTTGGAAAGAGGACGATCCCAAAAATTAGCAAAGCTAACACATCCATAAACGGGACCCAATCTCCTTGATTGGCCATACCCCTCGCCTTGTCTTCTAGGTACCCTCGTGGTAGGCCCGCTATGCCGTTCCGAGTCTGTTTTATGCGGTCCAAACCTCTTGCTGAATCCTTGACCACAGTTGCAATTCTGCTCAAAGAGGGGAGACACCCGGATGAAAGATATGGTTTTCTTCCCCCGAGAGGACATCCTAGAATTTCCTCAAATTCTTCAATGGTTGGTACTAATTGGAAGTCTCCGAATGTGAAGCACCTCAAAGGCTGGTCGTAGTATTGGGTGAGTGATGCAATGGCTTCTATGGACACCTCTGCTATGGTCAACTCTAAGATCTTTCCGTAAGTCTTGCGGAAGGCTTGCATTTGGAGAGGTTTCATCAACCGCCCTAATTCCTTGATGCTGGTGGTATCTAGGCTTTTAACCTTGACTTGGTAGAACCTCTTGCCGGTTTGATTTGTTCCCATGCTTACTAAAGTGAGACAAAAACTGGTGCAAATCAAAACTCCGATATCTCATGGGTGGGATGGATGAATGCATGATGGAATGCATATGACACAAATGCAATCTAGGAATGCGGGGGCCCGGGGAATTTGTCCCCTTCTTAGATACAACGTCTAGGGGTAGCAAAGTGCCCCAACGTACGTTTTTAAGAAGGCGACACAGACCCTCCGTTGGTTTGTTTACTGAAGGGATCAAGACAGAACCCATATGCGATGCCTATGCAAAAGACACAATGCGGGAATGTACAAAGTATGACGATATTCACTGAACATAAGCAAAAGGGTATATGATACTTATGCATGGCAGTTGTGAAAAATGGCACGCATCGTATTTGCTTCGTGCCCCTATTTAAGGGACCTATAAGGGAGAGAACTAACTAGGCATTTAGTGATAACCCCCAAGGTAGTCATATCTCTCTTGATGGTTTCTAGAGGTATTATCCCCTTCGAAGAACATACAGCAGTAGTAGGGACTACTAGCAACAATATGCTTTCAAAGAGGAAAACTCTAGATGAGGGTTCACTGTGATCAAGCAAGTCGGAGACCTAGCATGATCACAGATTCACCTCCGCTCCTTATGTTCCCATGAACCCGGGTATAGGGCCCCTTTTCACTCACAGTGTGTGCAAATAGTGTTGGTGTTTGTGTGCATCAAATGAGTAAATATCTACCTCATGCATACATTTTAAAACGCACTAAAAGCAACAAAGAGTTTATATACACAAGAACATAATGAAGGGAAACCAACAAAGGGATAAGTCACGGTAAAACATTGCACATGATTAAATGGCCTAACTCTCTAAAAACAGTCCCCAGTGGAGTCGTCAACTGTCGCAACCTACCCTTCGGCGGGAGGGCGACGCGTGACTCGCGGGATGCGTGTCCCACAAAAGGAATACGCGCGGAGTCGCCACCAACGTTTATTTGAGGAAAACGTCGGGAAAACCGGAAAAGACGTGATCTACGAACTTTTAAGTGAAAGGTTCGGGAGTTGTATTTACGCACGGGAAAGGTGTTAGCACCCCACACGTCCGTCCCAAGGGACGGCAGCCTTTAATCGAATGTGCAAACATGACTTTGATTTTTACGTTCCCCTTTTTATGTCTTTATATCCTTTATACCCTTTTTATATTTTTCTCTTTTTGTGGTCGACAAGGGTGTTTCCCTTTGCTCCTACGTATTCCTCAATTGGGATGAGAAAATCAGACCTACATAGTTCTTTCTTATCAAGTGATTCTTTTTTACTTAAGAGGTGATCATTTTAAGGCGTTGGACCTTGAAAATGATCCATTTTACTTAGTAAGAAATTGAAATGACAAACTTCAAAAACCTATTTTTGTGGACGAGCTTGACTAGGCGAGTTGTTTTTAGCCTTAGTTTCACTTTAGTTATTAGTCAATTCGGTTAAGAATGAGAAATCCCAAAGAGAAAACGTCCGATTGATTTTCCGCTTTATTTTACCTAAAAGATGTTTTTTTTATTATTATATTATTTTTACCTCTTTTTTGATTTCCAACGTGGTTACGGCACGACCGAACGGTCGGAATTCATTTTAACCGAAGTTTACGGATAATACAATTCAAACGATCGGTGGAAATTTATTTTATTTTTAGGTTAAGCGAGAAATGACTTAAGTAAAATGGCTTAAGCACGTCAAGAGGGGGTATTAAAAGTAAATGAAACGAGAATAGAAATACACGAAACACAATGTGAACAACTACGGGTACATAGAATGAATCGAAAAGCTTGGTTCGAGGTACTTACCCGTTGAAGATCGAAGAACGATGAAGAACGAATGAAGAACGTCGAAGAACGGTTGAAAACTTTGCGAAATTCTTCACGGAAAATGTTACGGAAATGTTTCGGAAGCGCCTCGACTTAGATTTTCTTCACGGAAACAATTTTTCCAAGCAAATTCGAAAGAGAGAGAAGTGCCTAAGGGGCTGAACCCTTTTCTTCTTCACGTCCTCCCCTATTTATAGCAAAATAGGGGAGGTGCTTGCCGCCCAGCTCGCCCAGGCGAGCCAGGTTGCTTCCTCCAGAAGCAACAGCCTTCTGGAGGAATATTCTGGAGGGCCCAAGTGGGCCTAGGTGCTATTTGCACCCCCATTTTTACTAAGTACACCCCCACTGCTTTTTTTGGTGATTCTTTTTTCGTAAAGTTACGGAAACTTACGAATTTCGTAACGATACTTGTTTTCTTTCCGTAATGTTACGGAACCTTGCGGATTACATAATCATCCCCTTTTTGACTTACGGAATGTTACGGAACCTCACTTAATTAAGCAACGATGCTTCCATTTGATTTCCGGTGTGTCACGAAAACTTACGGATTGTGCATCAATATTTTTTGGTTTTCCGGCATGTCCTGGAATTTCACAAATTGCCTAATGATGGGTGCCAAGCACCTTGCAAGGACCAAAGAAAAGTCGCATGTCATCAAGCAAAGGTCCCCGGACGAAATTAGGGTATGACACTTGGTATAAGGCAACTTGGCTACCCTATGAGAGGGGCACCGCTAGAGGAAGAGCTCGCGCCTGTCATTTCATGAGGTTTCAATAGGACCAACATGGAGACACTTCAGAAGGTCCACAAGGCATGGGAGGTGGTGCAAAAGAAGGACAAAGAAGTCAAGGGCAGTAACAATGGGCCCATCGGTGGCTACCGAAGGTGGTTGAAAGCCCACGTGCTAGGTTTGGATTGGCTCCCAAGTTTGAGAATTGCTAAAAGGGAGGAAGTTGAGGCACCGGAGGAAGACGAAGAGGTGCAAGGCCCTTAGGACAGAACTCGAGCAAGCCCAAACAGTCAAAGAAAGGTTCAAATCATCAGCTCTTAAAATCCGAAAGGAGAATGCCGAACTAAGAGATATAAATATAGCTACCACCGAGGCCTTGGAACAAGAGACCAAGAGGGCTCGTAGGGAAGAGCACGGCCGAAACATGTTTCGAGGGGCTTTGTGGGGCAGCAACAACGAGCTTAAGCTCCGGAGATAGGAAAGAGACCAATCACGAGTACATAGCATGGTCTTAAAAGAGGAGTTAGCCGCTTGCTCAAGATCCAAGAAGAGTTTGGCCCCACACTTAGAAGCCACGGAGCAAAGCATGCTAGCTATAATAGGGCAGTACAAAGAAGAGTTAAACCAGTCTTTGACCCATGAGCAAAAGCTAGTAGAGGACTTCGCACAAGCATACGCCGAGAAGGAAGCAAGAGGGAGGGTGATTGATGCATTGCATCAAGAAGCGACCATGTGGATGGATAGGTTCGCCTTGACCTTAAATGGAAGTCAAGACCTCTCGCGACTACTAGCTAAAGCAAGGGCCATGGCCGAAGTGTGTTCAGCCCCAGAGGAAATTCACGGGCTAATCAATTACTGTCAACACATGATAGATTTAATGGCCCATATAATTAGAAACCGTTAGGTTCTGTTGTAACACTTTGGTAAAATCTTGGCTAGATGAAAGCTTTTGTTCCTTTTTATAAAAAGAGAAGTTCTGAAACTCATCATGTTGTCTAAAAAGGCCTTGAGGTGGATCTAAGTGCTCTAATCATTCATTAGCATATTCATGATTTGGTGGCATGCTCACCACTGTTTGTTTATTTAGGAAACTCACCATAACTAAAAAAGTGCAAAGGCACCCCTATAACACCCGATCCAAAAGTAAGATGGATAACGAAGAGGGAGTGCAAGAACAGATGAAGGCCGACATGCCATCTTTAAAAGATCAGATGGCTTCTATCACGGAAGCCATGCTAAAAATTCAAAAATCAATAAAATACAATGCTACAGCGGCCGCTTCCAATACAGTTAGGGAATCGGAGCCGGTGCTACAGCCCGCATTGAACTTGGGCCGGGACAGAAGCGTGACGGGTTTCATTCGGAGGTATAGTCCTCAAGCCTACCCTTATGGTTTGCCTCCAGACTTCACTCCCCGTACCGCTCTAGACGATTTGAGCCAAGCCCCTACCTTCGAGGGGCAACTCCCTCCTCATGCCGACTATCCTCTACAGGAAGATGATGAAAGAGATGCCCATTTAGGCCCTCTACTTCCCCCAAGGGAACCGGCCCCCCATGAGTTGCCCAACCAAACATAATCCGCCATGCCCCGTCTTAATCCGCACCCGTTAAGGAACTCGTTCCCATTTCAAAAGACAAGGGAAAGATTGATCTGCTTGAAGAGAGGTTGAGAGCGGTGGAAGGCCTCGGCAACTATCCTTTCTTGGATTTAGCCGATCTGTGTCTGGTACCTGACATCATCATTCCTCCCAGGTTTAAGGTACCAGACTTCGACAAATACAAAGGGACAACGTGTCCAAAGAGTCATCTTTGGATGTATTGTCGAAGGATGGGGGCATATTCCATGAACGAAAAGCTGTTAATGCACTTCTTTCAAGACAGCTTAGCCGGACCAGCAGTGGCGTGGTACACAAATCTAGAAGCCTCTCAGGTCCGGTCGGGGAAAGACTTGGCGACTGCTTTTATTAGGCAGTACCAATACAACACAGATATGGATCCCAATCGGAACCAACTTCAGAGCATGAGCAAACGGGAACATGAGTCCATCAAGGAATATGCTTAAATGTGGAGAGAGCTAGTAGCCCAAGTCATCCCACCTATGACTGAGAGGGAAATGATCACGATTATGGTAGATACGCTGCCTACGTTCTGCTACGAGAAGCTGATAGGATATATGTCGGCCAACTTTGCAGACTTCGTCTTCGCCAGAGAAAGAATCGAGTCCGGACTGAGGAAAGGCAAGTTTGAATACGCCTCCAATGCTGGCCCCAACAGCAATAGAAGAGCCCTTGTGGTGGGCACACAGAAAAAGGAAGGGGATACCCACGCGGTCACCACCGCCCCAACGTGGATGAAAACGCCCCAAAATGCTCAAAACTCATACCAACACAACCACTTGAACTTTTCGATCCGAGCTGGAAGTTCCCTCCCAACTCAAGTAGAAGGGCCTGCCACAACAGAAAAAATGCATGCGCAATACCATAGTGGAGCCCCGGCCAGCCAATAATACGACTCCTGGCACGAGCTATGACAATCCACGACGCTCCCCGAGAGACCAGTTCTCTCATATTCCCATGGCGTATTCCGAGTTATGGCCCTCATTATTTGAAAACCATTTGGTGGTGGCCATACCCGGGAAGGTCTTCCAGTCACCATACCCCAAGTGGTACAACTCAAATTCCACATGCGCATACCATAGTGGAGCCCCCGGACACAACATTGATTCTTGCCTGCCATTCAAGTATAAGGTGCAACACCTAATAAATGTCGGCTGGCTATCATTTCAAGAAGAGGGCCCCAACGTTAAGACCAATCCACTAGCCAATCATGGAGGAGCTAGCGTAAACGCCATCGAAAAGGATAGGCCGTTAGGGTCAAAGAGATTAGAAGATGTGGCTACATCCAAAAGATTCATCTACCAGTCGATGTAGGCAGCATGCATGGTCTCTTGTGGCAGAGACAAAAGCGACGAATGTCTGTTTCATCTCAGGGAATCACACGACATGGAAACCTGCCCCGCGGTGGAAGAGCTACTTCAACGGCTCATGGACTGGGGGCAGCTCGAAGTATCCGAGAGAGGTAGGGAAGAACCGCAAATTTGCACGCAGTCGGCAGAAAGGAAGGCTCCCCCAACCCCTATAGCCCTTGTAATATGTTTCGCTAAGAATATGACCAGCCCCAGGTCCGAGTACCCCCTGACAGTGCCCAAGCCGACGCCATTTTCCTATCAAAGCAATAAGGTCGTCCCATGGAAATATACCCCTCCCACTTTTGGAGAAGGGGCTGCAACCGAGGTTGACTCCTTGTCAGCCAAGGTAACCAAGATTACCGGCCTTAGTGGCATAACCCGTAGTGTCCGGGTGTTCGCTCCCCCTTACTCGGTGGAATTTCCCTCCAAGGGGAAAGCACCCATGACCCAAGAGTCCGTAGGTGCGGCCACCCCTTCAAAAGAAATGGATCCCCCGGTAGTAAAGGGAGCTGAAAAGAAGGAAGGTCTCAAAGGAAAGGCGGTGACCTTGGAAGAGGCTCATGAGTTCCTTCGTCTCATCCAACAAAGTGAGTTTAAAGTAGTTAAGCAATTGAATAAAACTGCAGCAAGGATCTCCTTGCTCGAACTGCTCATAAGCTTTGAGCCTCATCGTGCACTATTGGTAAAGGTCCTCAACAAAGCCCACGTAGCACACGACATCTCAGTCGAGGGTTTTGAAGGCATTGTTAATCACATAACTACCATTAACTATCACGCGTTTTTGGAAGAAGAGATTTCAGTTGAGGGGAGAGGGCACAACAAAGCTCTACATGTGTCTGTCAGATGCATGGACCATGTTGTCGCTAAGGTACTCATCAATAATGGTTCAAGTTTAAATGTGATGTCAAAGACCACCTTGGAGAAACTTACTTTTAATGCGTCACGTCTAAAACCGAGTTCGATGGTAGTACGAGCTTTTGGCGGTAGTCGACGGGAGGTGATGGGGGAAATTGACATCCCCATTCAGATAGGCCCCCACATTTGCAATGTGGTTTTCCAAGTAATGGACATAAATCCCACCTACAGCTGCCTTTTGGGGAGGCCATGGATTCATGCGCTAGGAGTGGTCCCTTCGACGGTTCACCAGAAATTGAAATTCGCGGTTGGTGGACTCTTGGTGATAGTGTCAGGTGAAGAGGATATGTTGGTAAGCTGCCCCTCCTCGACACCATATGTAGAGGCAGCGGAGGAATCATTGGAAACAACTTTCCAATCCTTCGAGGTGGTAAGTTGTGCCTCTGTTTAAACAAGTCCATTGCTACCTTGTTTCTTTAATGCGGTCCTGATGGTGGCGCGGGTAATGCTTAGGCACGGTTATGAGCCCAGAATGGGTCTGGGCAAGGATAGCCACGGGAATGCCGATGTGGTTGACATTAGGGGTAACCCGCACAAATATGGGTTGGGGTATGAGCCCAGGAAACCTAGAAGAAGGAATGCACCATCAAGACTCCGGGCAGATAGGGCATGGCCCGGTCATGTTAGCCAGTGTTTCACAAGTGCCAGGATAATGTTCAAGGAAAAGGTGGTGGCAATAGGAGAAGAGGCTCCACAAGATCCGCCGAGTTTCGTGCGACCGTGCCATCCCAATTTCCAACTGGGGAATTGGCACGTGACGAGCCAGTCAGAAGTCTATACTGCTGATTCAATGTAATTGGAGGCTATAGATTCCTTTCTCTTTTGTATTGTGAAACCTACCTTATTAAATAACAAAGAGATCTTGTTTCATCTATTCTTGCGATTCTTCCTTTTCTCATATCATTTTGCATGTTTTTGTTTTTTGTCTTGAATGGTATAGATGTGAGGATCGATCCTTTGAGGATCCTAACAACGAGGGTTTGATAATCGATTTTGACTGAGAAGTAAGTCAAACAATAAACGAAGAAGAGGAAGAGGACGTCCTTTCACCAGAGTTGGAGAGGTTGATCGCTCAGGAAGAATGCGAAATGAAGCCTCACCAAGAGGAAACCGAACTGATAGACTTAGAGACCGGAGAGGGAAAGAAAGAAGTGAAAGTAGGAACCGGTATGTCCGCACCTATTCGCCAAGGTTTGGTAACCCTTCTTGAAGAATATCAAGACATCTTCGCATGGTTGTACCAAGACATGCCAGGTCTGGACCTCGACATTGTGCAGCATAGGTTGCCATTGAATCCTGGGTCTTCCCTGGTTAAGCAAAAATTACGAAGGATGAGAGCCAAAATGTCTTTGAAAATTAAAGAAGAAGTAAGAAAGCTGTTCAATGCGGGTTTCTTGGCTATGGCTCGATACCCAGAGTGGGTAGCCAACATTGTCCCTGTCCCAAAAAAAGATGGCAAATTGCGAATATGCGTAGACTATCAGGATTTAAACCGAGCCAGTCATAAAGACAATTTTCCTTTACCACACATTGATATACTAGTAGATAATACAACTAAGTTCGCCCTTTTCTCATTTATGGATGGTTTCTCAGGGTATAACCAGATAAAAATGGCACCCGAAGATGTGGAGAAGACCACTTTCGTCACCCTATGGGGAACATTCTACTACAAAGTAATGGCCTTCGGGCTAAAAAATGCTGGGGCAACCTATCAATGTGCCATGGTAGCTTTATTCCACGACATGATGCATAAAGAGATAGAAGTCTATGTAGATGACATGATTGCCAAATCTCGGACCGAGGACGAACACCTCGTCAATCTGCGTAAGTTGTTTGGAAGGCTGTGGAAATACAAACTGAAACTAAACCCCACCAAGTGCACCTTCGAGGTAAAGTCAGGAAAGTTGTTGGGTTTTATCGTGAACCGGAAAGGGATAGAGATAGATCCTGAGAAAGTGAAGGCCATTCTTGAAATGCCAGAGCCACGCACGGAGAAGCAGGTTCGAGGTTTCCTAGGCAGGTTGAATTACATCGCGAGATTTATCTCGCAACTCACCCCTACCTGCGAGCCCATCTTCAAACTATTGCATAAAAAGCAGGCGGTCCTGTGGAATGGCGACTGCCAAGAGGCCTTCGAAAAAATCAAACAGAGCCTCGCGAATCCCCCAGTGCTCATGCCACCTGTAACAGGAAGACCTCTTTTCATGTACATGACTGTGTTAGACGAGTCTATGGGGTGCGTGTTGGGTCAGCACGATGACTCTGGGAAGAAGGAACAAGCCATTTACTATTTAAGCAACAAGTTTACAGCCTGTGAGATGAATTACTCAATGTTGGAAAGGACGTGCTGCGGCTTGGTATGGGCGTCACATTGTCTTAGGCAGTACATGCTCAGTCATACGACTTGGCTTATTTCCAAAATGGATCCCGTGAAATACATCTTTGAGAAACCGGCCCTCACGGGACGAATCGCTAGGTGGCAGGTACTACTATCTGAATTCGATATTGTGTATGTCACCCAAAAGGCGATAAAGGGAAGCGCCTTGGCAGATTATTTGGCCCAACAACCCCTCCAAGATTATCAGCCGATGCACCTTGAGTTCCCGAATGAAGACATCATGGCCCTATTCGAAGAGAAGCAGACGCACGAGGATATAGACAAATGGATTGTTTGTTTCGATGGGGCATCTAATGCTTTGGGCCATGGAGTAGGGGCAGTCCTTGTATCCCCGGATGATCAATGCATCCCTTTCACGACCAGGCTGGGTTTCGATTGTACCAACAATATGGCCGAATATGAAGCGTGCGCCCTTGGGATTCAAGCTGCCATTGATTTTGACGTAAAGCTACTCAAAGTGTATGGAGACTCGACTTTGGTAATACGTCAGTTGAGAGGAGAATTGGAAACTAGGGATCAAAAATTGATACTCTATCAAACTTATATCTTGAAGTTAGCCGAATTCTTTGACGAAATTTATTTCCACCACATACCTCGGGAAGAGAACCAAATGGCCGATGCATTGGCCACCTTGGCATCCATGCTCCAACTTGCCCCACACGGGGATCTGTCGTACATTGAATTCAGATCTCGGGGAAAGCCGGCACATTGTTGTGCGATAGAGGAAGAGTGAGATGGAAAACCGTGGTATTTCGACATCAAACAGTATGTCGAGAACAAAGAATATCCACCAGGGATTTCTGACAATGACAAAAGAACGTTAAGGAGATTGGCTACTGGTTTCTTTGTGAGTGGTACCGTCCTGTACAAACGAAACCATGACATGACCCTCTTGTGATGCATAGATGCCAAAGAGGAAAACTACATGATTGAGGAAGTCCATGAGGGTTCATTTGGGACACATGCAAATGGGCATGCTATGGTTAAGAAGATCCTTAGAGCAGGTTATTACTGCTCACTATGGAAAGTGATTGCTGCACCCATGTAAGGAAATGCCATAAATGTCAAGCGTTCGCAGACAATGTCAATGTTCTGCCACATCCTCTGAATGTCATGTCCGCCCCTTGGCCTTTTTCCATGTGGGGGATAGATGTCATAGGGGCCATCGAACCCAAGGCTTCGAATGGTCATCGCTTCATTCTCATGGCGATAGATTATTTCACCAAATGGGTCGAAGCGGCTTCCTATACCAATGTCACGAGGAGTGTGGTGGTCAGATTCATAAAGAGGGAACTGATTTGTCGATACGGACTCCCTAGGAAAATCATTACTGACAATGGCACCAATCTGAATAACAAAATCATGCAGGAAATGTGCGAGGATTTCAAAATCCAGCATCATAACTCCACCCACTACCGGCCAAAGATGAACAAGGCTGTGGAGGCTGCAAATAAAAATATTAAGAAAATTATTCAGAAGATGATAGTGTCGTACAAAGATTGGCATGAGTTGTTGCCTTTTGCCTTGTGATGTGCCATCATTTTCTTCTATTTTCTAAACCCTTTTTGCACCATTTTAATTATTGATTGGTCTTAATTGTCAATTAATTAGGCAGTTTTATTATTTGGGCTCAATTAGCTAATTTGATGTTTTTAATCTAATTTCAGGAATTAATGAAACATTGGGCTTAATCCGGATTTTGGTTGTGGACTTGAAGAGGGCAAATAAAGCAGCGCTTACCTTAGTTAATTTCTAATTAGGAAATTTCGCAATTTTATTTTATGTTGTTCAGTGTTTATTTCGTTTTGGGCCAGAATATTGTAATAGGGCCCAGTGACTTTGAGTGACTCTTTTTAAATAGCTGCCTTGGGATTCGTGCAGGGCATTCTATTCTGTTATGCTATTCATTATTCAGAGCTTTGTTTTAGGGTTTTGGTTTTTCTGTTTTGACGTTTCTGAGTTCGTAATGCAATTTTACGTTTTCTGCTTCTAATTACAATTTCGTTCTTGCTTCTTCTTCTACTCTCATTTACGTTTCTGTTCCATTTTACATTTCTGTTTGTTTACGTTTCTGTTCATTTACGTTTCTGCTTCATGTTTCAATTGCGTTTTCTGTTTGAATCCATGGAAGGCTAGATTTTCTGGTGTTGTTTCCTTTTGAGGACGAAGCCCAACTCTCTTTGAGGTTTCGCTTGTAATGTGGTTTCCTGGTAGTTCTCCCTTCACCAGTATCCCAAATTCGTGAATATTAATCAGTGCACGCTTCGTGTTCGATTAATTGCCTTTGAGCCTAACTTGCGTTCATGCTTAATGGACGAAGGGCTAACTGGTGTATGTGGTGCCTAATCACGTATTGAAAACCCTAAGTTGATTTTCGCTTAGTAAATTGAAATAGGGTTGGATTAAGTGGTTGACTGTTAGGGACGAATTCTCTAACCCAGGATAAGAGAATGGCTTCTGAATCAGAGGAAACAACCCGTTTTTAATATTAGTAGTTTCGAATTTCAGTTTACTTGTTCTGCTCTTTAATCACAAAACAAACAAACCCCCTCCCCCAATCGTTACTGTTACTGCAAGTATATTATGAACATTTGGTTTGTCACTGCTAGTTGGGAAACGACCTAGGATCACTTCCTAGTTACTGCATTTTCATGTTTATTTGATTCGGGTACGGCCTCGATCAAATTTGGCGCCGTTGCCGGGGAGCAGTGTCCAAAGGTTCGTGTTTTATGTTTAATTGTTAGTATTGTGTTAGTATGTGTGTTAGTGTTGTTTAGTGTCCTGATATTTTGTTTAATGTGTGTTATGTTTCAGTTTTTCCATCAAGCGTTTCCCCTATTTCAATCTTGGTTGTTTTGCTGTGAAGATTGTGCTTGAAAACAGAGTAGTAGTAGAAATCAGCTTGCGGAAAAACAGAGTAGTAGTAGAAATCAATTAGAGACGGATTTTAGCAACCACCCATGCTGAATTATTTGAGATTTTTTGTTTTAGTAGCTAGGGTTGTTATTTTTGGCTGAATTTTTTTGTGGTAACTTCTTTTAATCCATATTGTGTGGGAAAAATAGCTAGAGCCTTTAGTTTGGTCAGATTTGAGAGTTCCAAAAAACTAGCAAATTTTGTGTTTGTCAAAACTTCAAACGGCCATAACTTTTGCTCCGGTTATCAGAATCGCAATTATTATATATGCATTTGGGGTAGAAAAAAATTTCCTACGCCGTGGCAGCCTGCCATAGGCTGGCTGAGGTCTCCATCGTCCAAAAAAAGCGATTCTGTCAAAAGTTTTTTATTTTTCAAGTTTTATTCACTTATTTTTCTTAACCTACCATTTTTAGCTTTCATAGTTAGACTTTGAATTTTTGTCTGAAATGTTTTGTGCTATCTTCTCATCATTTTATAGGGTTTCTCACAAAATTTAAAGTCATTTGGATATCATTTGAGGGTAGCTGTAGTTCAAACCTACACCTTTATTTACATGACAAGGCAACTAGTTGTGTGCATGCTGAATGTAGTGTATGACTAGAGGCAATCCATCTGACTTACAACCCTTTGATCCTGAGATAGATAGGACATTTCATAGATTAGTTAGGCATCATTTTATACCTTTTGATCATTCTGAGCATTCCATAACTGGTGAATCTGTGCATTCTGTTATTGGTGATTTTGAACATCCTGATCTTGAGCATTATAATTTTGAGCATTCTGATTCTGAGCATTCTGATTTTACACATTTTGAGAACATGGCACAACCTCCACCTCGTGAGAGGACTCTAAGGGAAATGGCTGCACCTGATTTCACCTACGAAAGCTTGTGCATCCAATACCCTGATGAGGATGTCCCATATGTTCTTAAAACTGGACTAATTCATTTGCTTCCAAAGTTTCATGGCCTTGCAGGTGAAGACCCGCACAAACATTTGAAGGAATTTCATATTGTCTGCTCCACCATGAAACCCCCAGATGTCCAAGAGGATCACATATTTCTGAAGGCTTTTCCTCATTCATTAGAGGGAGTGGCAAAGGACTGGTTGTATTACCTTGCTCCAAGGTCCATCACGAGCTGGGATGACCTTAAGAGAGTATTCTTAGAAAAAAATTTCCCTGCTTCCAGGACCACAACCATCAGGAAAGATATCTCAGGTATTAGACAGCTCAGTGGAGAGAGCCTGTATGAGTACTGGGAGCGATTTAAGAAACTATGTGCCAGTTGCCCTCACCATCAGATTTCAGAACAGCTTCTTCTCCAATATTTTTATGAAGGACTCAGTAATATGGAGAGAAGTATGATAGATGCTGCTAGTGGTGGAGCCCTTGGAGACATGACTCCTGCTGAAGCCAGAAATTTAATTGAGAAGATGGCCTCCAACTCTCAGCAGTTTAGCGCCAGAAATGATGCCATAGTCATTAGAGGAGTGCATGAGGTAGCTACAAACCCATCTGCATCATCTGAAACTAAGAAGCTTGAAGGCAAACTGGATGCATTGGTTAACTTGGTAACCCAGCTGGCCTTGAATCAGAAATCTGTACCTGTCGCAAGGGTTTGTGGTTTGTGCTCCTCTGCTGACCACCATACAGACCTTTGCCCTTCCATGCAGCAACCTGGAGCAATTGAGCAGCCTGAAGCTTATGCTGCAAATATTTACAATAGACCTCCTCAACCTTAGCAGCAAAATCAACCACAGCAGAACAATTATGACCTTTCCAGCAACAGATACAACCCTGGATGGAGGAATCACCCTAACCTCAGATGGTCCAGCCCTCAGCAACAACAGCAGCCTGCTCCTTCCTTCCAAAATGCTGCTGGCCCAAGCAGACCATACATTCCTCCACCAATCCAACAACAGCAACAACCCCAGAAACAGCCAACAGTTAAGGCCCCTCCACAACCTTCCCTCGAAGAACTTGTGAGGCAAATGACTATGCAGAACATGCAGTTTCAGTAAGAGACCAGAGCCTCCATTCAGAGCTTAACCAATCAGATGGGACAATTGGCTACCCAATTGAATCAACAACAGTCCCAGAATTCTGACAAGCTGCCTTCTCAAGCTGTCCAAAATCCCAAAAATGTCAGTGTCATTTCAGCAATGTCAAGGACCTCAACCCGTAGCACCTTCCTCATCTGCAAATGAACCTGCCAAACTTCACTCTATTCCAGGAAAAGGTGATGACAAAAATTTACCTAACAATTTCTGTGCAGGTGAATCTTCTTCCACAGCTAATTCTGATTTGCAGAAGCAGCACATTCCCCCTCTTCCATTCCCTCCAAGAGCAGTTTCCAACAAAAAAATGGAAGAGGCAGAGAAAGAGATCTTGGAAACGTTTAGAAAGGTAGAGGTAAACATACCTCTGTTGGATGCAATAAAGCAAATTCCAAGATATGCCAAATTCTTGAAGGAGCTGTGCACTAATAAGCGGAAGCTTAAAGGAAGTGAACGGATTAGCATGGGCAGAAATGTCTCCGCATTGATTGGTAAATATGTTCCTCAAATTCCTGAAAAATGCAAAGATCCAGGTACATTCAGCATACCTTGTATCATAGGGAATAGTAAGTTTGACAATGCCATGCTAGATTTAGGAGCTTCTGTTAGTGTTATGCCTCTGTCTATTTTTAATTCTCTATCTCTAGGTCCCTTGCAGTCAACTGATGTGGTAATTCATTTAGCTAACAGAAGTGTTGCCTATCCTGTTGGTTTCATAGAAGATGTCTTAGTTAGAGTTGGTGAACTGATTTTCCCTGTTGATTTTTATATCTTGAATATGGAAGATGGATTTTCTCAAGGATCAGTTCCCATCATTCTAGGCAGACCCTTTATGAAAACTGCTAGAACTAAGATAGATGTTTATGCAGGCACACTGTCCATGGAGTTTGGTGATATAACTGTTCATTTTAATATTTTGGATGCTATGAAATACCCATCTGAAGATCTTTCTGTATTTCGTGCTGAAATAATTGACCATGTTGTTGATGAATACATGACTGGTCTTTATTCTAATCTGCATGCCTCTCACTCTTCATGCATTGAGTCTGAAATTGTACTTGATCATATGTCTGAATTTGATGCTGAGAGTGAATCTGAGAGTGATATTGATTGCATGCCTGGTGGTGGTGTTTTACCTCTTGAGATTGATTTTATAGAGTCAGATAGGACTAACCATGTTTCAGGAAGTACACATACCTCTGACTTTCTTTATGAGGTAAAGGCTGAGAAACCATCTCCTTCTACCACTGTCCAGCCGACCACACCAGAATTGAAGCCTCTGCCATCAAATTTAAAATACGCTTACTTGGATGATAGCAAGAGTTTTCCAATGATTATATCTGCCTCCCTTGCTGATGAGCAAGAGGAGAAGTTGTTGTCAGTTCTCAAGAAGCATAAGAAGGCTATAGGCTGGACCCTGGCGGACATTCCTAGTATTAGCCCATCCACATGTATGCATCAAATAAATTTAGAAGATGGAGCTAAACCAGTAAGACAACCACAGAGAAGACTCAACCCGGTGATTCTTGATGTAGTGAAGAAGGAAATAACCAAGCTTTTGCAAGCTGGAATCATTTATCCTATCTCCGACAGCCAATGGGTGAGTCCCGTCCAGGTAGTCCCGAAAAAGACTGGCCTCACAGTGATCAGAAATGAGAAGGAGGAGTTGATTCCTACTCGGGTGCAGAACAGTTGGAGAGTCTGCATTGACTATAGGAGGCTGAACCAGGTTACCAAAAAGGACCATTTTCCCCTGCCATTCATTGACCAGATGCTTGAACGCCTGGCAGGTAAATCCCACTACTGTTTCCTTGATGGTTTTTCTGGTTATATGCAAATTACTATTGCTCCTAAGGATCAGGAAAAGACCACATTCACCTGCCCCTTCGGCACTTTTGCTTATAGGAAGATGCCTTTCGGCCTGTGCAATGCCCCTGGTACCTTCCAGCGGTGCATGATTAGTATTTTCAGTGATTTTTTAGAAAATTGCATAGAGGTGTTTATGGATGATTTCACTGTATATGGATCCTCTTTTGATGGTTGTTTGAATAGTTTGGAAAAAGTTTTGAATAGATGCATTGAAACTAACCTTGTTCTAAATTTTGAAAAATGTCATTTTATGGTTGAGCAAGGTATAGTTTTAGGCCACATTATTTCCAATAAGGGTATTGAAGTAGATCCTGCAAAAATTTTTGTTATTTCACAATTGCCTTACCCCTCTTGTGTGCGAGAGGTGCGATCTTTTCTTGGTCATGCAGGATTCTACAGGCGCTTTATAAGGGATTTTAGCAAAGTAGCCCTTCCACTGTCCAACTTGTTGCAAAAGGAGGTGGAGTTTGACTTTAATGACAGATGCAAAGAGGCTTTTGATTGCCTCAAAAGAGCGTTGACTACCACCCCCATCATCCAGGCACTCGATTGGACAGCCCCTTTTGAGCTTATGTGTGATGCATCAAATTATGCATTGGGGGCTGTCCTTGCTCAGAAAATTGATAAATTGCCCAGGGTGATATATTATGCTTCTAGGACTTTAGATGCTGCCCAAGCAAATTTTACTACTACTGAGAAAGAGCTTCTAGCCATAGTTTTTGCTCTTGAAAAATTTCGATCTTATTTGCTTGGTACTCGCATTATTGTTTATACTGACCATGCAGCTCTAAAGTACTTGTTGAAGAAGGCTGATTCTAAGCCTAGGTTGATCCGATGGATGCTCTGGCTCCAAGAGTTTGATTTGGAGATCCGTGATAGGAGCGGAGCACAAAATCTAGTTGCTGATCATTTGAGTCGGATCGAACGTGTCTCTGATGCAGATTCACCTATTCGGGATGATTTCCCGGATGATCATTTGTATATATTGTATAGTATTTCTGACTCTCTTTCTACTCCCTGGTTTGCTAACATTGTCAATTATTTAGTTGCCTCTGTTTTTCCTCCCTTAGCATCTAAGGCCCAAAAAGATAAGATTAAAAGTGATGCTAAGCATTTTATTTGGGATGACCCCTACTTGTGGAAATTGTGCAGTGATCAGGTCATTAGACGGTGCATTCCAGATCATGAGACTGACTCAGTCCTGCAGTTCTGTCATTCTTCCGCACCGGGAGGTCATCTGGGTGTTCAAAGGACAGCTCGCAAAGTGCTTGATTGTGGTTTTTATTGGCCCACCATCTTTAAAGATGCGTGGAAGATCTGCAGCACTTGTGAGCAGTGTCAGAGAGCAGGAAATACACTTACATGGCGACAACAAATGCCTCAGCAACCTATGCTATTCTGTGAGGTGTTTGATGTCTGGGGTATAGATTTCATGGGTCCTTTTCCTGTCTCTTTTGGTTATGTTTACATTCTCCTTGCAGTTGACTATGTTTCAAAATGGGTGGAAGCCAAGCCCACTAGAACTAATGATGCTAAAGTTGTCGCAGACTTTGTCAGGTCTAATCTGTTTTGCAGGTTTGGAGTACCTAAAGCTATTGTTAGTGATCAAGGAACCCATTTTTGCAACAGGACAATACATGCCCTGCTTAAAAAGTACGGGGTGGTACACAGGGTATCCACACCATACCACCCCCAGACTAATGGACAGGCAGAAATTTATAACAGGGAAATCAAGAGAATTCTAGAGAAGATTGTGCAGCCAAGCAGGAAAGATTGGAGTACCAGGCTTGATGATGCTCTCTGGGCACATCGGACTGCCTACAAAGCACCCATAGGAATGTCTCTTATCGGGTTGTCTTTGGAAAGGCATGTCATCTTCCAGTGGAAATTAAGCACAAAGCATACTGGGCAGTGAAGACTTGCAACTTCTCTATGGATCAAGCTGGCGAGGAAAGGAAGTTGCAACTGAGTGAGTTAGATGAAATCCGCCTAGACGCCTACGAGAATGCCAAGTTCTACAAAGAAAAGACCAAGAAGTTCCATGATAGCATGATAGTTAAAAAAGACTTTGTGGTTGGGCAAAAAGTGTTATTGTATAATTCTAGGCTTGGACTCATGAGTGGTAAGTTGAGGTCTAAGTGGATTGGTCCTTTTGTTGTTACTAATTTTTTTCCTTATGGTACAGTTGAGATCAAAAGCGACTCCACAAACAAGAGCTTCAAGGTCAACGGACATCGACTTAAGCCATTCCTCACGAACCCTTCTTTAGTGGACGTAGTGGTGGAAGAGACTTCCTTACTCCACCCTACTCTTCCTCCACCATGACTTAGGGAGTTTTTCTTTTCCTATCTCCTTCTTTGCTTTTATTACACTTGTCCGATTCTCTTTGATGATTTAATTGTTTTTAATCTTTTAATTGTGCTACATTGAGGACAATGTGTTGTTTAAGTATGGGGGGGAGTGTTCTTTGGTTTTGCTAGTTTTGCTGGTTTTGTTAATTTGTTAGTTGTGTTACAACCTCTGTTGGATGCAATAAAGCAAATTCCAAGATATGCCAAATTCTTGAAGGAGCTGTGCACTAATAAGCGGAAGCTTAAAGGAAGTGAACGGATTACATGGGCAGAAATGTCTCCGCATTGATTGGTAAATATGTTCCTCAAATTCCTGAAAAATGCAAAGATCCAGGTACATTCAGCATACCTTGTATCATAGGGAATAGTAAGTTTGACAATGCCATGCTAGATTTAGGAGCTTCTGTTAGTGTTATGCCTCTGTCTATTTTTAATTCTCTATCTCTAGGTCCCTTGCAGTCAACTGATGTGGTAATTCATTTAGCTAACAGAAGTGTTGCCTATCCTGTTGGTTTCATAGAAGATGTCTTAGTTAGAGTTGGTGAACTGATTTTCCCTGTTGATTTTTATATCTTGAATATGGAAGATGGATTTTCTCAAGATCAGTTCCCATCATTCAGGCAGACCCTTTATGAAAACTGCTAGAACTAAGATAGATGTTTATGCAGGCACACTGTCCATGGAGTTTGGTGATATAACTGTTCATTTTAATATTTTGGATGCTATGAATACCCATCTGAAGATCTTTCTGTATTTCGTGCTGAAATAATTGACCATGTTGTTGATGAATACATGACTGGTCTTTATTCTAATCTGCATGCCTCTCACTCTTCATGCATTGAGTCTGAAATTGTACTTGATCATATGTCTGAATTTGATGCTGAGAGTGAATCTGAGAGTGATATTGATTGCATGCCTGGTGGTGGTGTTTTACCTCTTGAGATTGATTTTATAGAGTCAGATAGGACTAACCATGTTTCAGGAAGTACACATACCTCTGACTTTCTTTATGAGGTAAAGGCTGAGAAACCATCTCCTTCTACCACTGTCCAGCCGACCACACCAGAATTGAAGCCTCTGCCATCAAATTTAAAATACGCTTACTTGGATGATAGCAAGAGTTTTCCAATGATTATATCTGCCTCCCTTGCTGATGAGCAAAGGAGAAAGTTGTTGTCAGTTCTCAAGAAGCATAAGAAGGCTATAGGCTGGACCCTGGCGGACATTCCTAGTATTAGCCCATCCACATGTATGCATCAAATAATTTAGAAGATGGAGCTAAACCAGTAAGACAACCACAGAGAAGACTCAACCCGGTGATTCTTGATGTAGTGAAGAAGGAAATAACCAAGCTTTTGCAAGCTGGAATCATTTATCCTATCTCCGACAGCCAATGGGTGAGTCCCGTCCAGGTAGTCCCGAAAAAGACTGGCCTCACAGTGATCAGAAATGAGAAGGAGGAGTTGATTCCTACTCGGGTGCAGAACAGTTGGAGAGTCTGCATTGACTATAGGAGCTGAACCAGGTTACCAAAAAGGACCATTTTCCCCTGCCATTCATTGACCAGATGCTTGAACGCCTGGCAGGTAAATCCCACTACTGTTTCCTTGATGGTTTTTCTGGTTATATGCAAATTACTATTGCTCCTAAGGATCAGGAAAAGACCACATTCACCTTGCCCCTCTTGGTTGTTTTGCTGTGAAGATTGTGCTTGAAAACAGAGTAGGTAGTAGAAATCAGCTTGCGGAAAAAACAGAGTAGTAGTAGAAATCAATTAGAGACGGATTTTAGCAACCACCCATGCTGAATTATTTGAGATTTTTGTTTAGTAGCTAGGTTGTTATTTTTGGCTGAATTTTTTTGTGGTAACTTCTTTAATCCATATTGTGTGGGAAAAATAGCTAGAGCCTTTAGTTGGTCAGATTTGAGAGTTCCAAAAAACTAGCAAATTTTGTGTTTGTCAAAACTTCAAACGGCCATAACTTTGCTCCGGTTATCAAAATCGCAATTATTATATATGCATTTGGGGTAGAAAAAAATTTCCTACGCCGTGGCAGCCTCCATAGCTGGCTGAGGTCTCCATCGTCCAAAAAAGCGATTCTGTCAAAGTTTTTTATTTTTCAAGTTTTATTCACTTATTTTCTTAACCTACCATTTTTAGCTTTCATAGTTAGACTTTGAATTTTGTCTGAAATGTTTTGTGCTATCTTCTCATCATTTATAGGGTTTCTCACAAAATTTAAAGTCATTTGGATATCATTTGAGGGTAGCTGTAGTTCAAACCTACACCTTTATTTACATGACAAGGCAACTAGTTGTGTGCATGCTGAATGTAGTGTATGACTAGAGGCAATCCATCTGACTTACAACCCTTTGATCCTGAGATAGATAGGACATTTCATAGATTAGTTAGGCATCATTTTATACCTTTTGATCATTCTGAGCATTCCATAACTGGTGAATCTGTGCATTCTGTTATTGGTGATTTTGAACATCCTGATCTTGAGCATTATAATTTGAGCATTCTGATTCTGAGCATTCTGATTTTACACATTTTGAGAACATGGCACAACCTCCACCTCGTGAGAGGACTCTAAGGAAATGGCTGCACCTGATTTCACCTACGAAAGCTTGTGCATCCAATACCCTGATGAGGATGTCCCATATGTTCTTAAAACTGGACTAATTCATTTGCTTCCAAAGTTTCATGGCCTTGCAGGTGAAGACCCGCACAAACATTTGAAGGAATTCATATTGTCTGCTCCACCATGAAACCCCCAGATGTCCAAGAGGATCACATATTTCTGAAGCTTTTCCTCATTCATTAGAGGGAGTGGCAAAGGACTGGTTGTATTACCTTGCTCCAAGGTCCATCACGAGCTGGGATGACCTTAAGAGAGTATTCTTAGAAAAAAATTTCCCTGCTTCCAGGACCACAACCATCAGGAAAGATATCTCAGGTATTAGACAGCTCAGTGGAGAGAGCCTGTATGAGTACTGGGAGCGATTTAAGAAACTATGTGCCAGTTGCCCTCACCATCAGATTTCAGAACAGCTTCTTCTCCAATATTTTTATGAAGGACTCAGTAATATGGAGAGAAGTATGATAGATGCTGCTAGTGGTGGAGCCCTTGGAGACATGACTCCTGCTGAAGCCAGAAATTTAATTGAGAAGATGGCCTCCAACTCTCAGCAGTTTAGCGCCAGAAATGATGCCATAGTCATTAGAGGAGTGCATGAGGTAGCTACAAACCCATCTGCATCATCTGAAACTAAGAAGCTTGAAGGCAAACTGGATGCATTGGTTAACTTGGTAACCCAGCTGGCCTTGAATCAGAAATCTGTACCTGTCGCAAGGGTTTGTGGTTTGTGCTCCTCTGCTGACCACCATACAGACCTTTGCCCTTCCATGCAGCAACCTGGAGCAATTGAGCAGCCTGAAGCTTATGCTGCAAATATTTACAATAGACCTCCTCAACCTTAGCAGCAAAATCAACCACAGCAGAACAATTATGACCTTTCCAGCAACAGATACAACCCTGGATGGAGGAATCACCCTAACCTCAGATGGTCCAGCCCTCAGCAACAACAGCAGCCTGCTCCTTCCTTCCAAAATGCTGCTGGCCCAAGCAGACCATACATTCCTCCACCAATCCAACAACAGCAACAACCCCAGAAACAGCCAACAGTTAAGGCCCCTCCACAACCTTCCCTCGAAGAACTTGTGAGGCAAATGACTATGCAGAACATGCAGTTTCAGTAAGAGACCAGAGCCTCCATTCAGAGCTTAACCAATCAGATGGGACAATTGGCTACCCAATTGAATCAACAACAGTCCCAGAATTCTGACAAGCTGCCTTCTCAAGCTGTCCAAAATCCCAAAAATGTCAGTGTCATTTCAGCAATGTCAAGGACCTCAACCCGTAGCACCTTCCTCATCTGCAAATGAACCTGCCAAACTTCACTCTATTCCAGGAAAAGGTGATGACAAAAATTTACCTAACAATTTCTGTGCAGGTGAATCTTCTTCCACAGCTAATTCTGATTTGCAGAAGCAGCACATTCCCCCTCTTCCATTCCCTCCAAGAGCAGTTTCCAACAAAAAAATGGAAGAGGCAGAGAAAGAGATCTTGGAAACGTTTAGAAAGGTAGAGGTAAACATACCTCTGTTGGATGCAATAAAGCAAATTCCAAGATATGCCAAATTCTTGAAGGAGCTGTGCACTAATAAGCGGAAGCTTAAAGGAAGTGAACGGATTAGCATGGGCAGAAATGTCTCCGCATTGATTGGTAAATATGTTCCTCAAATTCCTGAAAAATGCAAAGATCCAGGTACATTCAGCATACCTTGTATCATAGGGAATAGTAAGTTTGACAATGCCATGCTAGATTTAGGAGCTTCTGTTAGTGTTATGCCTCTGTCTATTTTTAATTCTCTATCTCTAGGTCCCTTGCAGTCAACTGATGTGGTAATTCATTTAGCTAACAGAAGTGTTGCCTATCCTGTTGGTTTCATAGAAGATGTCTTAGTTAGAGTTGGTGAACTGATTTTCCCTGTTGATTTTTATATCTTGAATATGGAAGATGGATTTTCTCAAGGATCAGTTCCCATCATTCTAGGCAGACCCTTTATGAAAACTGCTAGAACTAAGATAGATGTTTATGCAGGCACACTGTCCATGGAGTTTGGTGATATAACTGTTCATTTTAATATTTTGGATGCTATGAAATACCCATCTGAAGATCTTTCTGTATTTCGTGCTGAAATAATTGACCATGTTGTTGATGAATACATGACTGGTCTTTATTCTAATCTGCATGCCTCTCACTCTTCATGCATTGAGTCTGAAATTGTACTTGATCATATGTCTGAATTTGATGCTGAGAGTGAATCTGAGAGTGATATTGATTGCATGCCTGGTGGTGGTGTTTTACCTCTTGAGATTGATTTTATAGAGTCAGATAGGACTAACCATGTTTCAGGAAGTACACATACCTCTGACTTTCTTTATGAGGTAAAGGCTGAGAAACCATCTCCTTCTACCACTGTCCAGCCGACCACACCAGAATTGAAGCCTCTGCCATCAAATTTAAAATACGCTTACTTGGATGATAGCAAGAGTTTTCCAATGATTATATCTGCCTCCCTTGCTGATGAGCAAGAGGAGAAGTTGTTGTCAGTTCTCAAGAAGCATAAGAAGGCTATAGGCTGGACCCTGGCGGACATTCCTAGTATTAGCCCATCCACATGTATGCATCAAATAAATTTAGAAGATGGAGCTAAACCAGTAAGACAACCACAGAGAAGACTCAACCCGGTGATTCTTGATGTAGTGAAGAAGGAAATAACCAAGCTTTTGCAAGCTGGAATCATTTATCCTATCTCCGACAGCCAATGGGTGAGTCCCGTCCAGGTAGTCCCGAAAAAGACTGGCCTCACAGTGATCAGAAATGAGAAGGAGGAGTTGATTCCTACTCGGGTGCAGAACAGTTGGAGAGTCTGCATTGACTATAGGAGGCTGAACCAGGTTACCAAAAAGGACCATTTTCCCCTGCCATTCATTGACCAGATGCTTGAACGCCTGGCAGGTAAATCCCACTACTGTTTCCTTGATGGTTTTTCTGGTTATATGCAAATTACTATTGCTCCTAAGGATCAGGAAAAGACCACATTCACCTGCCCCTTCGGCACTTTTGCTTATAGGAAGATGCCTTTCGGCCTGTGCAATGCCCCTGGTACCTTCCAGCGGTGCATGATTAGTATTTTCAGTGATTTTTTAGAAAATTGCATAGAGGTGTTTATGGATGATTTCACTGTATATGGATCCTCTTTTGATGGTTGTTTGAATAGTTTGGAAAAAGTTTTGAATAGATGCATTGAAACTAACCTTGTTCTAAATTTTGAAAAATGTCATTTTATGGTTGAGCAAGGTATAGTTTTAGGCCACATTATTTCCAATAAGGGTATTGAAGTAGATCCTGCAAAAATTTTTGTTATTTCACAATTGCCTTACCCCTCTTGTGTGCGAGAGGTGCGATCTTTTCTTGGTCATGCAGGATTCTACAGGCGCTTTATAAGGGATTTTAGCAAAGTAGCCCTTCCACTGTCCAACTTGTTGCAAAAGGAGGTGGAGTTTGACTTTAATGACAGATGCAAAGAGGCTTTTGATTGCCTCAAAAGAGCGTTGACTACCACCCCCATCATCCAGGCACTCGATTGGACAGCCCCTTTTGAGCTTATGTGTGATGCATCAAATTATGCATTGGGGGCTGTCCTTGCTCAGAAAATTGATAAATTGCCCAGGGTGATATATTATGCTTCTAGGACTTTAGATGCTGCCCAAGCAAATTTTACTACTACTGAGAAAGAGCTTCTAGCCATAGTTTTTGCTCTTGAAAAATTTCGATCTTATTTGCTTGGTACTCGCATTATTGTTTATACTGACCATGCAGCTCTAAAGTACTTGTTGAAGAAGGCTGATTCTAAGCCTAGGTTGATCCGATGGATGCTCTGGCTCCAAGAGTTTGATTTGGAGATCCGTGATAGGAGCGGAGCACAAAATCTAGTTGCTGATCATTTGAGTCGGATCGAACGTGTCTCTGATGCAGATTCACCTATTCGGGATGATTTCCCGGATGATCATTTGTATATATTGTATAGTATTTCTGACTCTCTTTCTACTCCCTGGTTTGCTAACATTGTCAATTATTTAGTTGCCTCTGTTTTTCCTCCCTTAGCATCTAAGGCCCAAAAAGATAAGATTAAAAGTGATGCTAAGCATTTTATTTGGGATGACCCCTACTTGTGGAAATTGTGCAGTGATCAGGTCATTAGACGGTGCATTCCAGATCATGAGACTGACTCAGTCCTGCAGTTCTGTCATTCTTCCGCACCGGGAGGTCATCTGGGTGTTCAAAGGACAGCTCGCAAAGTGCTTGATTGTGGTTTTTATTGGCCCACCATCTTTAAAGATGCGTGGAAGATCTGCAGCACTTGTGAGCAGTGTCAGAGAGCAGGAAATACACTTACATGGCGACAACAAATGCCTCAGCAACCTATGCTATTCTGTGAGGTGTTTGATGTCTGGGGTATAGATTTCATGGGTCCTTTTCCTGTCTCTTTTGGTTATGTTTACATTCTCCTTGCAGTTGACTATGTTTCAAAATGGGTGGAAGCCAAGCCCACTAGAACTAATGATGCTAAAGTTGTCGCAGACTTTGTCAGGTCTAATCTGTTTTGCAGGTTTGGAGTACCTAAAGCTATTGTTAGTGATCAAGGAACCCATTTTTGCAACAGGACAATACATGCCCTGCTTAAAAAGTACGGGGTGGTACACAGGGTATCCACACCATACCACCCCCAGACTAATGGACAGGCAGAAATTTATAACAGGGAAATCAAGAGAATTCTAGAGAAGATTGTGCAGCCAAGCAGGAAAGATTGGAGTACCAGGCTTGATGATGCTCTCTGGGCACATCGGACTGCCTACAAAGCACCCATAGGAATGTCTCTTATCGGGTTGTCTTTGGAAAGGCATGTCATCTTCCAGTGGAAATTAAGCACAAAGCATACTGGGCAGTGAAGACTTGCAACTTCTCTATGGATCAAGCTGGCGAGGAAAGGAAGTTGCAACTGAGTGAGTTAGATGAAATCCGCCTAGACGCCTACGAGAATGCCAAGTTCTACAAAGAAAAGACCAAGAAGTTCCATGATAGCATGATAGTTAAAAAAGACTTTGTGGTTGGGCAAAAAGTGTTATTGTATAATTCTAGGCTTGGACTCATGAGTGGTAAGTTGAGGTCTAAGTGGATTGGTCCTTTTGTTGTTACTAATTTTTTTCCTTATGGTACAGTTGAGATCAAAAGCGACTCCACAAACAAGAGCTTCAAGGTCAACGGACATCGACTTAAGCCATTCCTCACGAACCCTTCTTTAGTGGACGTAGTGGTGGAAGAGACTTCCTTACTCCACCCTACTCTTCCTCCACCATGACTTAGGGAGTTTTTCTTTTCCTATCTCCTTCTTTGCTTTTATTACACTTGTCCGATTCTCTTTGATGATTTAATTGTTTTTAATCTTTTAATTGTGCTACATTGAGGACAATGTGTTGTTTAAGTATGGGGGGGAGTGTTCTTTGGTTTTGCTAGTTTTGCTGGTTTTGTTAATTTGTTAGTTGTGTTAATTTGTTAATGTTGTTAGTTTCGTCGGATTTTCAGTTTAATATTTTGGGTCAATTTCGTGTGCACCTACGACTTTGCATGTTTTTCTTTGAATTATAGGATATGTTCAAAAAATGGGTAATTGTTTTGAAAATAAAAGTTCTTGACATTTTGTGACTTGAAATCCTTGATTCTTCTCTACATGTCATGATAGTTTTGAAAGCTCAATTTGAAAGTGATGATTTTACCTTTGTGAGAATTTGAGCCATCCATCATTATAATCATTTGGTATGTTTTGCCCCATTGATTGCTTGCACAATAGCCTTGGCTTGATTCTTTATGATGCGTCCTAATTCACATGCATATTTGGAAATGACTAAGGCAATTTTGTTCTTATAAGCTTCTAGCCAAATGGACTTACCTTGAATTAATTCCTTTGATAGCCCTTTTGAGCCTTGTTTCCCTTTCCTTGTTTTGAAGCTCACTACAAGCCTTAAGTGAAAAACCATGATATTACCATATCCTTAAGGAATTTTGGAGCTTTGGAATTGTTTTGGGAATAAGTGTGGGGGGTTTTTGTTTCATTGGACAACTTGTTTTGTTGGCTATGCTTCATGATGTATTTTGGGCCATACTTGATGTACATTGTATATTGGTTAAATGTTGGACATGCTGAATGAAATGTTGTTTCTCAAAGGCTAAAGAGTTCAAAAACAAAAAAAAAAGAAAAAAAAAGAAAAAAAAATTCGAAAAAAGAAAAAGAAAAGCAATAAAGTTGAGTGAATAAGATCTTAAATGGCACAAGAATGATGAAACTCTTGGTTCTACTCTTCATGTTTAATTTTTATCTTTACTTCTTTTTATTTTCTTATTTTTTTCTTAATATGCACTTATTCCCCTTTGCTCCTCTATTCCTTTGGGATTTAGCCACTTATTCCATATTTCTCCATACCTTGTCCTTGGCCCCATTACAACCTTAAAAGACCTTTTGATCCTCATGTGCTTGTGTTTATGGGTTGATTGTCAATTTTAGAATCTTGCCAAGTTTATGTGGTGTTTGCTTTCATGGGTGCTTTGAGGGTAAATAGTAGCCTAGACACTTGAGAGATAGAGTGTATATCTTGTGAGGCTTTATCACTTTTCATTCTTGAGCTGATTAACTATTTTGCCATGATTGGGTTGCTTGGATGATTTTCATGAATGTCTTGACTTTTTGGATCTCCTTATGTTAGATGTTACCCATTCCTTTCATTCCTTGATGTTCATTGAGAAATATGTGAATGTTTTTGTTTGTCTCCCTTTAATATCCTTGGATTTTGTTCTTTGTTTCATTTTGCCCAGGAGTGCAAAAGGCTAAGTATGGGGGGGTTTTGATGTGCCATCATTTTCTTCTATTTTCTAAACCCTTTTTGCACCATTTTAATTATTGATTGGTCCTAATTGTCAATTAATTAGGCAGTTTTATTATTTGGGCTCAATTAGCTAATTTGATGTTTTTAATCTAACTTCAGGAATTAATGAAACATTGGGCTTAACCCGGATTTTGGTTGTGGACTTGAAGAGGGCAAATAAAGCAGCGCTTACCTTAGTTAATTTCTAATTAGGAAATTTCGCAATTTTATTTTATGTTGTTCAGTGTTTATTTCGTTTTGGGCCAGAGTATTGTAATAGGGCCCAGTGACTTTGAGTGACTCTTTTTAAATAGCTGCCTTGGGATTTGTGCAGGGCATTCTATTCTGTTATGCTATTCATTATTCAGAGCTTTGTTTTAGGGTTTTGGTTTTTCTGTTTTGACGTTTCTGAGTTCGTAATGCAATTTTACGTTTTCTGCTTCTAATTACAATTCCGTTCTTGCTTCTTCTTCTACTCTCATTTACGTTTCTGTTCCATTTTACATTTCTGTTCGTTTACGTTTCTGTTCATTTACGTTTCCGTTCATTTACGTTTCTGCTTCATGTTTCAATTGCGTTTTCTGTTTGAATCCATGGAAGGCTAGATTTTCTGGTGTTGTTTCCTTTTGAGGACGAAGCCCAACTCTCTTTGAGGTTTCGCTTGTAATGTGGTTTCCTGGCAGTTCTCCCTTCACCAGTATCCCAAATTCGTGAATATTAATCAGTGCACGCTTCGTGTTCGATTAATTGCCTTTGAGCCTAACTTGCGTTCATGCTTAATGGACGAAGGGCTAACTGGTGTATGTGGTGCCTAATCACGTATTGAAAACCCTAAGTTGATTTTCGCTTAGTAAATTGAAATAGGGTTGGATTAAGTGGTTGACTGTTAGGGACGAATTCTCTAACCCAGGATAAGAGAATGGCTTCTGAATCAGAGGAAACAACCCGTTTTTAATATTAGTAGTTTCGAATTTCAGTTTACTTGTTCTGCTCTTTAATCACAAAACAAACAAACCCCCCCCCCCCCAATCGTTACTGTTACTGCAAGTATATTATGAACATTTGGTTTGTCACTGCTCGTTGGGAAACGACCAAGGATCACTTCCTAGTTACTGCATTTTCATGTTTATTTGATTCGGGTACGGCCTCGATCACCTTGCATAGATATTGAACCTCGGTACGAACTTCTACTGGGGCAACGCCGTACTCCTTGGTTTATGGGATGGAAGCAGTACTTCCATTTGAGGTAGAGGTCCCTTCCCAGAAGATACTAGTGGAATCGAGCCTAGAAGAATCAGAGTGGGCTCAAACACGCTACGACCAACTCAACCTTATTGAAGGTAAGCATTTGACGACCATGAGCCATGGGCGCCTGTATCAACAAAGGATAAAGAACGCGTTCGACATGAAGGTGTGCCCCTGCAAGTTCAACAAGGGGGACCTTGTGCTGAAAAAGATATCACACGCTGTTAAAGATAATCGAGGGAAGTGGGCCCCGAACTACGAAGGGCCTTTAGTTGTGAAAAGGGCTTTTTCTGGAAGGGCTATGGTGCTCACCAACATGGATGGCGAGGAGCTACCCTCACCCGTGAACTCCGATGTTGTCAAGCGATACTACGCTTAGGATCTGGGGCAATTGAGGAAATCACTACATGTTCTTTTATTTTTGTGTGTTCTCCTTGGTTTCCCCCAGAGATTCCTGTCCGCTGTAATATTCTCGTCACAGTTCTTTAAAAGAAGAGAACATGGGTTTGAGGCTTTAGTCCTCACTTTGGTTTTAAACCATGTGCAGTGTGTGATAACCTGAGCCTTTTCGCTCAGTTCATGGGGTGCCCCAAGCGCTTAATTAAAACTGAACCTGACCAGCATTCACTAAAAAAGATTGTTGCATTTGAAAACACTCATGCATATGCATACGCATGCATATTTTGTGATAACATGGGCAGGATCGTCTTAGGCAGTGGTTAGATGCCGGGACGAAGCTGAAGGCAGAAACCAATCAAGGTAAAACGATAACGCAATGTCGTTTCCTACTTTCAGGTACTTAGGAACGGACGCGAGTAGAGGCTAGGGTCACAACTGATTGATCGTCGTCCCTTGCCCAGCTCTGGACAAACGGAAAGCGCCGCTGCAAGGCAACCTAATATCCTTTAAATTCCCAGTAATTATTATTGTTTTGTCTTTAAAGTAAGTATTGGATGCCTAATCTACCCTGAGGGGGTTCGAGTAGGCGACCACTGACCCATAGGAAGCCGAACTTATTTGATACCCAAAAAAAACATGCAGGTTAGCTCACCTGGGCAAGCAACCCCTGCACGAAGAGGGTTAAAAAGGGGGAGGGGGAGGGTTTCTGCACCCAAAAAACTCTCCCCCCTCATTCAAAAACAAAGGCTCATGGGCTTCACGAGTTTTGCAGCCCTTAGGTCACCATTTTTCGCATTTTTGATTTCATTTTACACTGTTATTCATCTTCAACAAGTAAGTACCTCATTCTTGGGCTCTCTAGCTTTCCATTGATGTATTTTGGTGCTCTAAGTTGCATGTATTTGCTAAAAAACGTGAGGGATTTACTTGTTTTTGATGAATTAAGGGGTTGTAGGGGATGGCCCTAGGCTTATGGTGCATTCTGAGATAATGGGGCATGCCACATTGCCCCCATTCCCTTGATTTTCTTGCTTAAACATGTGCCCACCAAGTGTTCGGTGAAATGCCTCAATGGCATTTGCGCATGATTTTGTGAAACTTAGCTTGTGAAACAAATTGTGCACATATGGCTGCCATTGTGAGTGTGTGGGCAGTTTTGTAGAAGATAGACTAAAGTGCCAAAAGCATGACTTACGGCTAGGAATCTAAGTTTTTGGTTTTGAATGTAAAAAATGCATGAATATTAGAACATGTTTGAGAAGTTTTTGACTAGAATTTGAATTTGCTGCCTCATGAGGAATACCTTGCACCTAGATAGCATGAAAAATACCTTTCAATAGTATGTATATATGTGAATATATAGCATGGAAAAAACCTTTCAATAGTATGTATATATGTGAATATATAGCATGAAAATGCCTTACAAAGTGTGTGAATATATATAGCAAAAAATGCCTTTCAAAAATTTGTTGGATAGGTAGCGTAAAAATTCCTTTCAAAATATGTATATTTGTGAGTAGGTAGCATAAGGAGCCTTTCAAAAAATGTGAATATATGTGGGATGTAGCATGAAAATGCTTGTAAAAAACATACATGGATTTCTGTCATAAAATGCCTTTCACCAAATTTTTTTTAATGTGGGCGTGTGTAAATGCATGTATATAGATATGTGTCATAAAATAGCACATGCCCCAATGTGATTATTTTGTAAAGCGCATGTTGACACTCACGCCATATAAGTGTTGTTTGGCTCTTGTTCGTAATGATTGGTATTTTCTTGTAAAGTAACTTTCCAAATGTTTGTCCTCGCAGGAAATGGCTCCAAAAAATATTTTCGCGAAGAGATCTAGGAAGGACGCCGCGGCTGAAGGGACCAGTGCCGCCCCCGAGTTTGATAGCCACCATTTCAGGTGCGCCGAGCACCAATAGCGCTTCGAGGCCATCAAAGGATGGTCGTTCCACCGAGAGAGACGCGTCCAGCTCAGGGACGATGAGTACACCGATTTTCAAGAGAAGATAGCTCGCAGACATTGGACGCCGCTGGCTACTCCCATGGCTAAGTTTGACCCTGAGGTAGTCCTGGAGTTTTACGCTAATGCTTGGCCCATAGAAGAGGGAGTGTGGGACATGCGGTCATGGGTGAGGGGTCAGTGGATTCCCTTTGACGCAGATGCCCTCAGCCAGCTCCTGGGTGACCCGCTAGTGTTAGAGGAAGGCTAGGAGTGCGAGTTTAGTCAGAGGAGGAACAGGGCCGATGGGTTCGACGAAGAGGCCATTGCCCAGCTATTATGCATACCGGGTCAGGATTTCGCTCGAACCGCTGCAGGGAGGCGGGTGCGGATCATGCGCACCAGCATGACCACCTTAACCCAGATGTGGATGACATTGCTGCTCAGCAATGTCTTGCCTACTGATCATAACTTTGACCTTCCTCTGCCGAAGTGTCAGCTAGTGTATGCCATCCTGACACGGATGAGCGTCCATGTGGCTCAGTTGATTGCTGACGCCATCTATTTATTTGCAGGTATGCCACCCACCAGGCACCTTCTAGACCCGGATAAGTCTAACAGGGCCCTGGGGTTTCCAGCATTGATCACGGGCCTCTGCCAGTTATTCGGGGTTCCCGTCACACCTAGTAAAGTGATCTGACTGTCAATCACCCGGGCCTTCATTGAGAAGTATTGCACGCCTAGGCAGGCGCAAGGTGATGGACCACAGGCCGCAGACGCACCGCCACCACCTCATCAGGCTGATCCTGCTAGGTCATTAGGCATGGAGCGGTATCTACAACACTTGGTTCGCCAGCAGGCGGCCAACCACCAGGGGCAGATGCAGATACATGAGTCTCTCTACCAGCTTAGCCTCAGTCAGCAGGGCCAGGGTTTCATTCCTTTTGGGTGCCCTACTCCAGATCAGTTTAGGGCTGAGGTCGCATGGCCCGGATATTGGCCCGAGGCTTAGGCAGGGGAGACGCCTGCAGGATCCCCGGGCGATGCAGAGGAGACCTGCATGGATGAGGAGATGACAGATTTGCTCGGTTTCTTGGTAGGGAGCGGAGCCACATGACCATGGGATCCCCAGATTCATATTTTTTTTTATGTTTCATCCTTTATCATTTACATGTTATTTTATTTCTATGACTTGAGGGACTAACGTTTGTTTTTTATGTTTCGATTGTCATTTGTTTTGTGCATACATTTTGTTTGGACTGTTGCGTTAGTGCTTCCTTCGTTATTGTCAATAATGTTTGTTGAAATTCCGGAACCGTGTAGAGTTTTCATTTAGGAACATCGTCCTAAAATAAAACGAACAAACATCCTGATAACACCAAGAATAGAAAAAGAAAGAGGCATTGTGAACAAATGTCATATCTGTATATAAAGAAAAGAAAAGAATTTTTGTATATAAAAAGTGTATGAAAAGATTTTGTGTGTATAGATAATTTGTGAAAAGAAATTCTTGTGTGTGAGCAATGAGTGTATATAAAGAAAATTTTTGTATAAACAACGAGTGTATGTTGAAAAAGGAAAAAGAAATCTTTGAAAAGGAATAGAGGTTTTATATAGACCATGTTGATATAAATTTTCGGCGAGGTAAATAACCGTCGGCAAAGGGAAAACCCATTTTGAAGTGGTTCTTCCTTTGGGATTGCCATTCAAGGTCGCTCCCGGTTGGCGATGTCCCACCCCACATAAACAAAGAGGAAAAGACCAAAACACCCAGCTTCCTCTCCAAAAACACTACCCTCGAGAAAATCCTATTGATCCGGATCGCGCGTATAACCTTTTGGTTCGATAGGAAATCTTGGGCAAAATAAACTCATGGTGCAACAATGGTTTGGAATTAGGGTAAAACCCTTACCTGTGTGAGTTTTTATACACCATGAGTGATTTTATTCCCCGTTTCGGTTTGACCCGAAGTTTCCCCTGAATGTTCATTTAAAAGCTAAACGTTGACATCCTACCCTTCATTTTCGGTTACAAGGAAAACTATTTTGGCAGATGCATATTGTTTCTCTAAAATATGGTGCTCTCGTGAATGATTTATTTTTCCTTGCTAAGGCATGATTGCCTTTTAGGTGAAAGAACCCGGTGGACCATTCGGTCCTAAAATCAAATCTTATTCGAAGCCCCATGAATTGATTGCCATTCATGCATCCTCCTCCATCGAGTCCGAAGCCCCACGAATTGATTGCCTAACGCTGTTCGTGCATCCTCCACCATCAAATCTTATTCAGAGCCCCATGAATTGATTGCCATTCATGAATCCTCCACCATCGAGTCCGGAGCCTCACGAATTGATTGCCTAGCGCTGTTCGTGCATCCTCCACCATCTTATTCGGAGCCCCATGAATTGATTGTCTTTCATGCATCCTCCGTTATCAAGTACGGAGCCTCCGGTGAGGGGAAAATACGGTTTTTTGTTATTTTCCCAATTGGTTCCTTCACCAAAGATGTGTATACGTATATATTATGTTATTTTTGTTTGTTTGTTTGTTTTGTTTTATGTTGTGCAGAGAAAGAAGAAGGAGAGACAAGAGTCACTTATTTCAAATCGTTTTGGGTTGGAACTATTGTGATTTAGATCAATTAAATCCCCATGATGGGCAAAGGATGGCCTTCGGGAGTCATCATAGATTAATTACTGAAAGGGCTAAGACGGACAAAATCAGTGTTTTATCTTTGCTTTCCTCCTATCTCCGATAAAAGGTAAGTAAAGAGGGGCAACTGTCATACCCTAATTTCGTCTGGGGACCATTGTTTGATGGCATGCAACCTTTGCTTGATCATTTTGAGGTACTTGACACCCATTGTTGCATGATACGTGAAGTTCCATAACGTGCCAGAAGTCAAAAGAGAGCATTTTTGCACGATCCGTGAAATTCTGTAACATGCCGGAAATCAAAAGGAAGCATTGTTACACAATCCATGAGGTTCCGTAACATTCTGAAAGCCAAAAAAGGGATGATTACGTAATCCGTAAGGTTTAGTAACATTACGGAAGGAAAACAAGTATCATTACAAAATTTGTAAAGTTCCGTAACGTTATGGAAAAAGAATCAGCAAAAAAAGGAAGGGGGTGTATTTAGTAAATAGGGGGGTGCAAATAGAAACCAAGCCCACTTGGGCCCTCCAGGAAGTTCCTCCAGAAGGCGGTGCCTTCTGGAGGAAGCAACCTAGCTCGCCTGGGCGAGCTGGGTGGCAAGCTTCTCCCTCTTTTCCCTATAAATAAGGAGAGGAGGGAAGAACAAAAACGTTCAACCCTCCTGGTATCTAAGGATCACTTGAAATTAGTGAAAAAAATCGTTTCCGTGAAGAAAATCCAAGCCGAGGCGTTTCCGTAACGCGTCCGAAACGTTTCCGTGGGTGATTCCGTGAAGATTTTCCGCCATCCTTCGTTCGTTCTTCATCGTTCTTCGGTCTTCAACCGGTAAGTTCCCGAAATCAAACTTTTTAATTCATTTTATGTACTGGTGGTCCCCACTTGTTTCCGTACTTTTATTTTCATTTCATTTACTTTCCGTACCCCATTTTGACGTGTTTTAGTCATTTATTTAAGTCATTTTCTCGCCTAATCAAAAAATAAAATAAATTTCCACCGATCATTTGAATTGTAATATCTGTTAATTTCTGTTAAAATGAAATCTGATCGTTCGGTCATGCCGTAACCACGTTGGAAACCAAAAAAGAGGTAACATAATAATATAATAATCAAAAAATATCTTTTAGTAAAATAAAAAAAAAATCAATCGGACGTTTCTCTTTGGGATTTTTCTTTCTTAATTGAATTGACTAATAACTAAACACTAAATCAAGCTTTGTTCGCAAAAGTCACTGAAAAAACGTTTTAAGGTCCAACGCCTTAAACGGTCATCTTTTCTTTTTTATCGGTTAACATGGACCGTTCAAAAGCGTAAAATCAACACATCACTGCCTTTTGAAAGAACTACGTAGGTCTGATTTCCTCTTTGATGGAGGGTACGCAGGAGCAAGAGCCCCGCTTTTGTCGACCTCAAAAATAAAAAAGAAATAAAAGTTTAGATACATAATTTCACACAATTCTAATCTAAGGTTGTTGTCCTTTGGGACAAACGTGAGAGGTGCTAATACCTTCCTCAAACGTAAAGATAACTCTCGAATCTGGAATATTCTTCATGACCGGTTTCCTTTGGTTTTTCTAACGTTTTCCTTTCAATAAACGTTGGTGGCGACTCCGCACATTTTTCCTCCTATGGAAGACGCACCCGTGAGCCTCGCCTCGCTCGCCCGCAAAAGGGTAGGTTGCGACAGCCGACATGTTGGCTTTCATATATTCCTACACTTTCTCTAGGTCACCCATCGTCCTAGATTTGGATCTGGTGCGATAGGGATGCCTTGGGGCGCGTTTAGTTATGGCGTCTTTCCTAAAGAGACCAAATGTGAGGAGTACGTAATGAGGAATGAATGCATGCTAGAGATAAAGTGTGGGAGTCATTTGATTCATACTAATTTTTTTTGGAGTAAAATCATGGGATAAACTCATTTTATTCAGAAAGTTATAACTAGTCAAGATCTGAGTGACAATACAAACTCCCTAACGGCTCCTAATTATATGGGCCATCAAGTCTATCATATGCTGACAATAGCTGAGGAGCCCATGGATTTCCTCGGGGGCAGAGTACGCGTCCACCATTTCTTTGGCCTTCGCCAGTAATTGGGGAAGTTCTTGGCTCCCGTTTAAAGTGAGAGCAAACTGGTCCATCCACATCGTCGCTTCTTGATGTAATGAGTCAATCACCCTTCCTCTAGCCTCCTTTTTCGTGTACACTCGGGCGTATTCGTCCGCCACTTTGTGCTCGTGGGCGATGGCCAAATTTAATTCTTCTTTGTACTTGCTGATGATGGCCAACATGTTTGTTTCGGTCTCACATAACCGCTGAGACAAACTCCTATTTGACCTTAGGCAAGTCTTCAATTCTTCCTTCAGAATTATGCCATCTAATTGCGATTCGTCCCTTTCCTCTCTTTGAAGCTTAAGTTCGTTGTTACTGCCCCACAGAGCCCCTCGGAACTTGTTCCGACCATGTTACTCCCAAATTATGCCATCTCTATGAGGGCTTGTACCTCTTCATCTTCTTCCGGAGCTTCACCCTCCACCTCTTTAGTAGTTCTCAAATTCGGGAGCCAATCCAGACCTTGTGTGTAGGCTTTCAACCACCTACGGTAACCGCTGATGGGCCCGTTGCTACTTCCCCGAAGTTCTTCGTCCTTCTTTTGCACCCTTTCCCATGCCTTGCGGACCTTCTGAAGCACCCCCGTGTTGGTGCTATTGAAACCTTGTGCAATAAAAGGTGTGAGGCCTTCCTCTAATGGTGCCCCTCTCATAGGGTAGCCAAGTTGTCTTATGGCGAGGGCGGGATTGTAATTAATGCAATCCCTCATCCCCATCAAGGGAACATTTGGAAATTCCCCGCATGAAATAAGAATCCCGGTTCTTCCTTTTTTCCATCGGGGGAACTAATTGACAGACACTCCTTCTTTGCTTGCTAAGAGTCGGCCCCGGTTTGCCTACTTTTTCTCGGTGCATGAGCGATGGCCTTCTAGTGGGCAAGCGTGTCTCACCTCTTGGCGAAAAAGGTGTGAAACCAACCATACATAAAGGGTCGATGTATAGCAAACGATCCTTGCATTGTTCTTCTCACATCTTCGGTCGAATGTGTCATATAGATCGGCTAAGATAGCGACAACCAGGCTTTCCTTGCAGTCGTAAAAGGCGAGAAAAGCATCAATCGCTGCCCGGTCCACCAACCCATCCACATTTGGAAAGAGGACCACCCTGAAGATCAGAGTGCCAGGACATCCATGAACGGGGCCCATTCGTCTTGACTTGCCAAGGTTCTCGCCTCTGCTTCCAAATATTTCCTTGGTACTCCAACCACCCCATTTTTGACTCGCTTTTCGCGGTCCAATTCCTGTGTCGAGATTTTGACTATTTTGGAAACTCTAGCCAAGGAGGGATAGAAGCCTGAGAAAAGATACGGTTTCCTTCCTCCTAAAGGGCATCCCAGGATTTCTTCAAACTCTTCCACCATGGGTGTTAACTGGAAGTCCCCAAAGGTGAAGCACCTCAAAGGCTGGTCATAAAATTGGGCGAGGGAGGCAATGGCCTCTATGGAGACCTCTGCCATGGTTAGCTCCCAGATCTTACCATTGGCTTTGCGAAAGGCTTGTCGCTGGAGTTGACCCATCAACTGTCCTAACTCTTTCAGACTGGCAACTCCTAGGCTCTTGATCTTGATCTGATAGAACCTATTTTTAAGCGAAGGTGCCTGACTCGATCCCATGTTTTACTAAAGTGGAATAAAAAAACCTGTGCGAATCAAGACTCTGACATCTATCATGGGTAAAATGGATGAATGCATGAAGAAATGCTTATGGCATAGATGCATTTTACGAATACGAGAGCCCGAGAGATCATCTCTTTGTTAAATACAGCATTTGGGTAGCACAATGCATGCATTTAAGAAGGTGACATGGACCTTCCTACTTCTCGTGACAAAATGAGGGGATCAAAATGCAACCCGTGCATGATGACATGATGCAAATGCGAAAAAGGGTAACAAGGAGATATTCACAACATGGCAATATCCACAAATAACCATACAACAAAAGGTGTATATGTCATTTAAGTTTATGTGCATGGTAGTGTTTAACAAGCACATAACGTGTTCACTTCGTGCCTTATTTTAGGGACCTAAATGAGAGGATGATGTAAGCTCCATTGGAGCTTGTAGGCTTAGGATCTTCTTCATCAATGGATTCCTTTGCTTCTTAGAAGATGAATGGCAGCTGTCATACCCTAATTTCGTCCGGGGATTATTACTTGATGACATGCAACCTTTGGTTAGCCGCTTTGAGATACTTGGCGTCCTTTGTTGCACAATAAATGAAGTCCTGAGACGTCTCAGAAATCTAAAGGAAGCAGGCTTGCACGATCCGTGAAATTCCGTAATGTGGCGGAAGTCGAAAAGAGGTGTTTTTGCGCAATCTGTAAGTTTCCGTAACTTCTTCAAAAGCTAAAAAAGAGTAAATACATAATCCGTAAGGATTCGTAACCTTGCGGAAGAAAAATAAGTATCGTTACGAAATTCGTAAAGTTTCGTAACATTACGGAAAAAGAATCACCAAAAAAATAGAAGGGGGTGTATTTAGTAAAATGGGAGTGCAAATAGCAACCAGGCCCACTTGGGCCCTCCAGAAGATTCCTCTAGAAGGCTGTTGCTTCTAGAGGAAGCAACCTTGCTCGCCTGGGCGAGCTGGGCGGCAAGCTTCTCCCCTATTTTGCTATAAATAGGGGATGAAGTGAAGAAGAAAAGGGTTCAACCCCTTAGGCACTTCTCTCTCTCTCGAAATTGCTGAGGAAAATTATTTCCGTGAAGAAAATCCAAGCCGAGGCGCTTCCGTAACGTTTCCGTGAGAAATTACGCGAAGATTCTCGACCGTTCTTCAAGATTCATCGTTCGTTCTTCGTTTTCTTCAGTCTTCAATGGGTAATACCTCAAACCGAGCTTTTCAATTCATTCTATGTACTTGTGGTGGTCCACATTTTGTTTCATGTATTTTTATTCTCATTTTCATTTACTTTTTTATACCCCCTTTTGACGTTCTTAAGCCATTTATTTAAGTCATTTCTCGCTTAATCTAAAAATAAAATAAATTTCCACCGATCGTTTGAATTGTATCATCCGTTAATTTTGGTTAAAATGAATTCCGACCGTTCGATCATGCCGTAACCACGTTGGAAATAAAAAAAGAGGTAAAATAATAATATAATAATAAAAAAATACCTTTTAGTAAAATAAAAGCGAAAGATCAATCGGACGTTTTCTCTTTGGGATTTCTCATTCTTAATTGAATTGACTAATAACTAAAGTGAAACTAAGGCTAAAATCAACTCGCCTAGTCAAGCTCGTCCACAAAAAATAGGTTTTTTTGAAAAGTTTATCATTTCAGTTTCTTACTAAGTAAAAAGGATCATTTTTAAGGTCTGTCATACCCTAATTTCGTCCGGGGACCTTTGCTTAATAACATGCGACCTTTCTTTGGTCCTTGTGAGGTGCTTGGCACCCATCATTAGGCAATTTGTGAAATTCCGGGACATGCCGAAAAACAAAAGAAAATATTGATGCACAATCCGTAAGTTTCCGTGACACACCGGAAATCAAATGGCAGCATCGTTGCATAATTAAGTGAGATTTCGTAACATTCCGTAAGTCAAAAAGGGGATGATTATGTAATCCACAAGGTTCCGTAACATTACGGAAAGAAAACAAGTATCGTTACGAAATTCGTAAGTTTCCGTAACTTTACGAAAAAAAGAATCACCAAAAAAAAAGCAGAGGGGGTGTACTTAGTAAAAATGGGGGTGCAAATAGCACCCAGGCCCACTTGGGCCCTCCAGAAGGTTGTTGCTTCTGGAGGAAGCAACCTGGCTCGCCTGGGTGAGCTGAGCTCGCCTGGGCGAGCTGGGCGGCAAGCACCTCCCCTATTTTGCTATAAATAGGGGAGGAAGTGAAGAAGAAAAGGGTTTAGCCCCTTAGGCACTTCTCTCTCTTTCGAATTTGCTTGGAAAAATTGTTTCCGTGAAGAAAATCTAAGCCGAGGCGCTTCCGAAACGTTTCCGTAACGTTTTCCGTGAGGAATTTCGCAAAGGTTTCAACCGTTCTTCAACGTTCTTCATTCGTTCTTTATTGTTCTTCGATCTTCAACGGGTAAGTACCTCGAACCAAGCTTTTCGGTTCATTCTATGTACCCTTGGTGGTCCACATTGTGTTTCTTGCATTTTTATTCTCGTTTTGTTTACTTTTTATACCCCCTCTTGACGTGCTTAAGCCATTTTACTTAAGTCATTTCTCGCTTAATTTAAAAATAAAATAAATTTCCACCGAACGTTTGAATTGTATTATCCGTTAACTTCGGTTAAAATAAATTCCGACCGTTCGGTCGTGCCGTAACCACGTTGGAAATCAAAAAGAGGTAAAATAATAATATAATAATCAAAAAAATATCTTTTAGTAAAATAAAGCGAAAAATCAATCGGACATTTTCTCTTTGGGATTTCTCATTCTTAATTGGATTGATTAATAACTAAAGTGAAACTAAGGCTAAAATCAACTCGCCTAGTCAAGCTCGTCCACAAAAAAAGGTTTTTGAAGTTTGTCATTTCAATTTCTTACTAAGTGGATCATTTTTCAAGGTCCAAACGCCTTAAAATGATCACCTCTTAAAGTAAAAAAAAATCACTTGATAAGCAAGAACTACGTAGGTCTGATTTCCTCATCGCAATTGAGGATACGTAGGAGCAAAAGCCCCGCTTTTGTCGACCACCCCAAGAGATCGTTAATGGTCCAATGCCTTAACGTTTCTCTCCTTTCAAAAAACAAGAGATCGTTAATGGTCCAACGCCTTAACGTTTCTCTCCTTTCAAAATCAAAAGACCGTTTAATGGTCCAACACCTTAAATGACCTTTTGTTCAATAAAAACATATTTTGCAAAAAAGACAAAAACAACTTAACCAAACACTTTGTTCCGAAAGAACTACGTAGGTCTGATTTCCTCATCGCAAATTGAGGAATACGTAGGAGCAAAGGGAAATACCCTTGTCGACCACAAAAGAAAACAAATATAAAAAGGGTATAAAGGATATAAGGACATAAAAGGGAACGTAAAAATCAAAGTCATGTTTGCACATTCGATTAAAGGCTGCCGTCCCTTGGGACGGACGTGTGGGGTGCTAACACCTTCCCCGTGCGTAAATACAACTCCCGAACCTTTCACTTAAAAGTTCGTAGATCACGTCTTTTCCGGTTTTTCCGACATTTTCCTCAAATAAACGTTGGTGGTGACTCCGCGCGTATTCCTTTCGTGGAACACGCATCCCGCGAGTCACGCGTCGCCCTCCCGCCGAAGGGTAGGTTGCGACAGTTGGCGACTCCACTGGGGACTGTTTTTTGAGAGTTAGGCCATTTAATCTTGTGCAAATGTTTTATCATGACTTTCTCCTTTGTTGGTTTCCCTTTATTTTTTATGGTCTTGTGTATATAAACTCTTTGTTGGTTTTAGTGCGTTTTAAAATGTATGCATGAGGTAAATACTTATTCATTTGATGCACGCAAACACCAACACTATTTGCACACACTGTGAGTTGAAAAAGGGCCCTATACCCGGGTTCATGGGAACATAAGGAGTGGAGGTGAATCCGTGATCATGCTAGGTCTCCGACTTGCTTGATTACAGTGAACCCTCATCTAGAGTTTTTCTCTTTGAAAACATATTGTTGCTAGTAGTCCCTACTGCTGCAGTATGTTCTTCGAAGGGGATGATACCTCTAGAAACCATCAAGAGAGATATGACTACCTTGGGGGTTATCACTAAAAGCCTAGTTAGCTCTTTCACTTATAGGTCCCTTAAATAGGGGCACGGAGCAAACACGCTGCGTGCCATTTTTCACACTGCCATGCATAAGTATCATATACCCTTTTGCTTATATTTGTTTGTGAATATTGTCGTACTATGTACATCCCCGTGTTGTGCCTTTCGCATATGCATCATGCGTGGGTTTCATATTTGATCCCCTCACTTTAGCCAACCGACGTTGGGTGCCATGCTGCCCAAACGTTGTATCCAAGAAGGAAACAATTTCTCAGGCTCCCGTATTCGTAAATTGCATCTGTGTCATATGCATTTCTTCATGCATTCATCCATTCCACCCATGATAGATGTCGGAGTTTTGATTCGCACTAGATTTTATTTCACTTTAGTAAAGCATGGGATCGAGTCAAAAGCCTTCGCTTAAAAAGAGGTTCTATCAAGTCAAAATCAAGAGCTTAGAGGTCACTAGTTTACGAGAGTTGGGGCAATTAATGGGTCAACTTCAACGGCAAGCCTTCTCCAAAGCCTACGGTAAGATTTGGGACCTAGCTAGGGTAGAAGTCTCCATGGAACCAATTGCATCCCTTTCCCAGTATTATGACCAGCCCCTAAGGTGCTTCACATTCGAGGACTTCCAGCGAGTGCCGACTGTGAAAGAGTTTGAAGAAATCCTGGGATGCCCACTGGGAGGAAAGAAGCCATATCTTTTCTCTGGGTTCTATCCCTCCACGACAAGAGTTGCCAAGGTAGTGAAAATCTCAACACAAGAGTTGGACCGTGTAAAGCAAAACAGAAATGGAGTAGTCGGAGTACCGAGGAAGTGTTTGGAGGAAAGGGCAAAGGCCTTGGCAAAATCAAGGCGAATGGGCTTCTTTTATTGACATCTTGGCGCGTTTGATCTCTGGAGGTGTCCTCTTTCCAAATATGGAAGGGTTAGTGGACCTAGCAGCGATTGACGCTTTCCTCGCCTTTCATCATGGCAAGGAAAGCCCGGTCGTCACTGTTTTAGCCATGCATGACACGTTCGACCAAAGATGTGAAAAGAGCGGTGCAAGAATAGTTTGTTGTACTCCAGCTCTCTATGTGTTGCTGGTTTCGCACCTTTTTCTCCAAGAAGGTAGGCCCGTCTATCCGCTACAAGGTCACCGCTCGTGCGTCGAAAAAAGAAAGACGAATTGGGACCAACTCTTGGCTAGCATAGAGGGGCGTCTGTTAATTGGTTCCCTCGCTAGAAGGAAGGAAGAATCAGGATTCTATCTTCATGCGAAGGATATCCAAATGTTCCCTTGACAAGGGGTTGTATTAATCCCGTCCTCGCCATAAGACAACTTGGCTACCCCATGAGAGGAGTGCCATCATACAAAAGCATCACGCCTTTCATCGCACGGGGTTTCAGTGACCACAACGCGAGGGTACTCCAAGGAGTTCGCAAGGCATGGGATGCGGCGTGAAGAAAGGACAGAGAGCTTAGGGGAAGCAGTAATGGGAGCATCGGCGGCTATCATAAGTGGCTGAGAGTCCGGACACAAGGATTGGATTGGCTCCCAAATCTAAAGACTATGAGAGATGATGAGGTTAAAGCTTCGGAAGAAAGTGATGAGGTACAAGCGCTAAAGGCAAAGCTTGAAAGAGCCCGGGTAGTCAAAGAGAAGTTCAAATCCATGGCCATCAAAGTCTGAAGAGAGTATGATGAACTAAGGGACGTCAATATGGCCACCGATGAAGCCTTGGAATGAGAAACCAAGAAGGCCCGAAAGGAAGAACACGACCAAAACAAGTTTTGAGGGGCTTTATAGGGCAGCAATAGTAAGCTCAAACTCCGAAGAGGTGAAAGGAATCATCACGGGTCAAAGGCATGATCTGGAAGGACGAGCTAAAGGCTTGCCTTAGGTCGAAAAGAAATTTGTCCCAACAGTTAAGCGAGACTGAAGGGAATATGTGGGCCATCATCGATAAGTGCAAAGAGAAGCTAAATCTAGCAGCGACTCACGAGCAAAGGCTAGAGGATGAGTACGCCAAGATATCAGCAGAAAGGGAAGCAAGGGAAAGGGTAATTGATTCATTGCACCAAGAGGCAACAATGTGGACGGACCGATTTGCTCTTACTTTGAACAGGAGTCAAGAACTTCCCCGATTGCTAGCCAAGGCCAAAGCAATGGCGGACACCTATTCCGCCCCCGAGGAGATCCACGGACTTCTCAGCTATTGTCAGCATATGATAGACTTAATGGACCATATGATTAGAAACCGCTAGGAAGTTTGTATTGTCGCTCAGATCTTGACTAGTTATAACTTTTTAAATAAAATGAGTTTATCCCACGTTTTTACTCCAAAAATCAGTGCGAATCAAGTCACTCCCGCATTTTATCTCTAGCATGCATTGTATGTTGGTCTCGTCCTTTGTCACGGGAAGCCGGAAGGTCCATATCACCTTCTTAATTGTACACATGGGGCACTGCGCCCCCAAATGCGCAAGTAAGAAGAGATAATTTTCTGGGCTCTCGTGTCCGTAAAATGCATTCATATCATGCATCGCATAAGCATCTCTTCATAACATCATAATGAACATATCGTTCCTGCATTTGTCCGTTATCATATTCCAGCCTCACATTTTGCATGAGTCATGGCATCATCATGCATATGCGTTCAACAAACTTTTTGATCTGCAAAATTGCATACCATTTGTTTTCATGTTTGCTCATCCTTGTGTTTTCCTCTACAAAAACAAAAAAGGGGAAGCGTGAAACTTCACACTACATTCTTAGTTGCATGTGTTAGGCACCATGAGCCAACCATGTTGGGATCATAAACCCATTTCTAAAAATAAAAAAAAAACACACAACAACAAAACAAAATAATTGAACATGGTACCTAATGCATGGTTAACTAGGAAACGGTGTTTCTTCGGGCATCTCAATTTCATAATTACATTTTCCATGCATAGCTTAAAGTATGCCCGAGTCATTCATCCCTATGAGATGTTGTTGAAGTATTGGCGATCAGACTTGCCATTCCTTGGATTATAGGGTTGAACCAAGATCATGCTTTTATAAAAAGGTTCATCAAGTCAAGTTGAAATATGGAAGTAACCGTCTTGCAAAATTGGGGCAAAAGATGAATCGAGTCACATCACTGCTTCGTCTACTACCAAACATATTTAGGATTGTTGATGTCCTTGTTACTTCCAAGTTCACCTTGACAAAGATGTCATGGACCATGTTGAAAATTTAAATTGATTCAAATGTCCTGCGTAAAAATTCGCAATACTTCAACTATGCATCATTCGCATACATTCATACTTTTCATTGGTTGCATTGCTCATTGCATTCTTTCCTTGAAAAATAAAATAAAATAAAATAAAATGAACTTAATCATTGTTATCAAAAAGAAAAGGACACGCTTTATGGCGCCCTTACCGAACTCGTGCTAGAGCTAGAGTAATGGGTGAAGCAGAGGAGGTGCAAGAGAAGATGAAGGCTGACATGGAGGCCATAAAAGATCAAATGGCCACAATGATGGAGGCCATGATGAGCATGGAGAAGATAATGGAAGCCAATGCGGTTATAGTTGCCGCTACTAGCGCTGTCGCTAAGGTGAACCCGATGCTCCCATCTGGCCTCAAGCAAATGAATCATCCGACCTCAAATATGGTAGGCAAAGATTTGGGAAGTACGGATGACCCCACGATGTGCAAATTCAAAACAAGCACGCCTTCCCGCCATATGGCTTGCCTCCCAAACTATACACCACCCAATGTGGCGTACATTCCCAATGGGGATGTCAATAACTCCACTCCCATACTCATTAAGAGCCAACAACCTCAATCTGATCATGCACATGTCTCTCGACCCATGGAGGAGACACATGAAATTCCCCACCACAATCTAGCCGACTTCGAGCCTTGCCTCGGATATGCCACTGAAGGGCAAGCAGTTGGTGGTATACCCCTGCAAAACACTTTGGAGGGGCCTCAGTATCACCCCCAGCTACACCTCTTGCATTCCACAACACGTAAAAACCCTCGTGCTATGGCAGAAATGGAAAAGTTGGATCATTTAGAGGAAAGGCTCAGGGCCATTGAAGGAGGTGAAGATTATGCCTTTGCTAACCTAAAAGAGTTGTTCCTAGAACCCAATATCATCACCCCTCCCAAGTTCAAGGTGCTGGACTTTGACAAGTACAAGGGGACTACTTGCCCCAAGAACCATCTAAAGATGTATTATCGAAAGACGGGGGCATGCGCAAAAGATAAGGAATTACTGATACATTCCTTCCAAGAAAGTCTTATTGGGTAGCTGTTACCTGGTACACTAACTTGGAACCTTCCCGAGTCCATTCTTGGAAGGACCTAGTGGTTGCCTTCGTTAGGCAGTGTCAGTATAATGTCTTCAGATAGGATGCAACTACAGAACATGTGCAAAAAGGGGGCACAAATCTTCCAAAGAATACGCCCAAAGGTGGAGAACCTGGCAGCTCAAAGTGGCACCTCAATGACGAAAAAACGATGACAATGATAGTAGACACATTACCAGTATTCTACTATGGAAAATGGTGGGCTACGCACCTTCAAAGCTTTGAGGATTTGGTCTTTGCCAGTGAAAGGATCGATGTGGGTCTGAAAAAAGGCAAATTTAGTCATCCTGCTTGGACGAATGAGAAAACTGGGGCAAATGAAGAGGGTGAGAAAGAGGGAGAAACCCATGCTGTGACTGCCATTCCTATACGGCCAAGTTTCCCACCAACCCAACAATGTCATTACTCAGCCAATAACAAACCTCCTCCTTACCCACCGCCCAGTTATCCACAAAGGCCATCCCTGAATCAACCACAAAGCCTGTCTACCGCACTTCCAATGACGAAGACCACCTTTAGCACAAACCAAAAAACACCAACAAAAAGGAATTTTGCAGCAAAAAGCCTGTAGGTTTCACCCCAAATTCCGTTGTCATATGCTAAACTTGATCCCATATCCACTCAATAATTCAATGGTAGCCATAACCCCAACCAAGGTTCCTCAACCTCCATTTTTCTGAGGATACGACTCGAACGCAACGTGTGCTTATCATGGAGGAGCCCCGGGGCATTCCATTAAGCATTGTACGACCCTGAAGCATAAAGTGTGAAGTCTAATTGATACGGGCTGGCTGAAATTTGAGGAGAATCGCTTGTTGAATCCTAACATTGACAAGCAACACCATACATGGGGCAATTCTGGAAGCTGTTGTTATGACTCATCAGGATTTTCAAGTTTATGCCATAAACCACAGTTACAATGCTAAATGATATGGATAAAATGGACATCCTCTCACGAACACATCTTTGCTTATTCAACTTCCACCGGAATGTGAGTGCAAGCCATTGGTCTGTTTGCTCAAGCGACCTGCGCTCCTGAGTGTTGACTTCCAAGACCGTTCAATCAGAGATTACTCATCTTGCACGTTGGTGGGGGTGTCGTAAAACGACGAGTAAAAAAAAACAAAAAAAAGAAGAGAGGACATTTGATTAACTGTGTTTTCAAGTACAAATATAGACGTTCATGTGACCTCATTTTGTCTTTTTAGAGAGAAGTGAGTTATCAAGGATAGGATGTTGGACAAATGGCCTCAGTTATCTTGAGAAAGGGGGGGTTGAATTAAGATACGAAGACTATTTCCCAATTAAACTTTCACTCTCTCCAGATTAACAATGCACCCTTAAACATGAATTACTCAAAAGATAATTCAAAATAAACTTCTTTAAAGCAAAAGATAAATAGCAATAAATAAAAGAAGTTTAAGGGAAGAGAGGAATGCAAACTTGATTTATATTGGTTCGGCCACTTCCCGCGCCTACGTCCAGTCCTCAAGAAACCCACTTGAGATTTTCCACTCTCTTTGTAAAACTCCTTTTACAAAGTTTGAACCACACAGGGACAACCCTTCCCTTGTGTTCAAGAATCCTCTACAACAAGAGACTCACAGTCTCTTAATCCCTTTTCAGAAGTAAGAAGAAGAGAAGAAGAAATCTCTCTTAAAAGGGATAGATTGTACAATGAAGATCAATCAAAATTCCTTATTGAATATGCAAGTGGTTGACCAAGGAATCGTTTTGAGAGGATAAGACATTTCAGTTCAGAAAAACTCTTAATCTTTTAAGAGGATAAAACTTTTTGGGCAATGAAAACTCTTTTTAAATTCGTGTTTCCAAGTCACCTTTGATGGCCATTCATAAACCATTTGAATAGATGTGACTCTTGGAAATTATTTTCTGAAAATCTCCTCTGGTAATCGATTACAAGACTTGTGTAATCGATCACAGGCTTTAAAATTTGAATAAACTGCTGGTAATTAATTACCATCCATGTGTAATCGATTACACATTATAAATTTTGAATTCAAATTTCTAGTGACTATTCTAAACATTTTCAGCTGCTGGTAATTGATTACCAGAGAGTAAATCTCAATTTAAAATGATTTAGATAGAATTCTTTGGCCAAACCTTTTGCTTTTTTCAATTTGGAAACTTCTTCCTAAGATTCTAGAGATCAACTTGACCATATATCTTGATTTTCTTGGATTCTTGTCTTGAATAAAACTTAGAAGCACTTGATCCTTTAGCATCATCAAGACATCAAAACATCTTGCTTCTACATAGAAGTCATTTGACTTAATCCATCAACTGAAAGATCCTTCAACTATTTCTCGCAAGAATCAACTGCTTCTTTCATTCTTCCTCGCTACGAGGTCGTAAAAACAAGACAACACTTGGTACCTCTAAGCTCTACACTGGGGCAACGAAAGGCACCATGCAAAAACCTCAAACGAACCTAGGGGCAGATTAGAAGTTCTCACCCAATAGGTTCCCTCCTACAAGGTCATGACGAAAGGCAACGATTGGTACCTCAAAGCCTTACACTGGGGCAATGAGGGGCACCGTGCATGAGCCTCAAGTGAACATAGGGGCCGATCAAAAGTTCTCACCCATCGATGTTTTCAACAAAAAAAGGGGGACAAACCCTAGGATTTCAATGGATTGATTAAACATCAAACGACTCCATTGCCGTCACTCCAAAATGGTCAAGTGACTAAATCAAACAGAACACACACTCTGAGGGAGTTCCCAGGGATATTTGCAAAAAGATAGGATGAGGTTGCATGAATTATCACCTCTTTCAAAAGGACGGTCAATCTGTGTTTTCCAAAAAAATTAAATCAAAATCAAAATCATAAAATAGGGAAAGAATGTCATGAACATTGTACAACTTTCCATTACATTGCATTGTTTCATATGAAGTCCACATTTACCAAATTTCACGACAAAGGTTGCATGCATCTGCATCCCTAAAAATCATGTTAACTGCATAGATTTCCTACATCTAATGTCCAAATCTTGTGGATTTGGGATGACCGGCCCTCTCGATGAGTCGATCTCTTGCTTTCTCATAAGGGTGGACCCTTGGGTACTTGTACCTATCACCCTTAGAGGACTACACGTCCTCGCCTTAAGAGGACTACACGTCCTCGCCTTAAGAGGACTACACGTCCTCGCCTTAAGAGGACTACACGTCCTCACCATCAGAGAGCTGCACGCCCTCACCTCCAGAGGACCACATGTCCTCGCCTTGAGAGGGCTACACGCCCTCACCTTGGGTACAAGTTACCCTCACCGTTGAGACGACTACACGTCCTCGCCTTGAGAGGACTACACGTCCTCACCATCAGAGGGCTGCACGCCCTCACCTCCAGAGGACTACCTGTCCTCACCTTGAGAGGGCTACACGCCCTCACCTTGGGTACTAGTTACCCTCACCGTTGAGAGGACTACACGTCCTCGCCTTGAGAGGACTACACGTCCTCGCCTTGAGAGGACTACACGTCCTCACCATCAGAGGGCTGCACGCCCTCACCTCCAGAGGACTACATGTCCTCGCCTTGAGAGGGCTACACTCCCTCACCATGGGTACTAGTTACCCTCACCGTTGAGAGGACTACACGTCCTCGCCTTGAGAGGACTACATGTCCTCGCCATCAGAGGACTGCATGTCCTCACCTTTAGAGGGCTACACGCCCTCGCCATCAGAGGACTACACATCCTCGCCTTGAAAGGGCTACACGCCCTCACCTTGGGTACTAGTTACCCTCACCGTTGAGAGGACTACACGTCCTCGCCTTGAGAGGACTACACATCCTCACCATCAGAGGGCTGCACGCCCTCACCATCAGAGGACTACACGTCCTCGCCTTGAGAGGGCTACACGCCCTCACCTTGGGTACTAGTTACCCTCACCGTTGAGAGGACTACACGTCCTCGCCTTGAGAGGACTACGCGTCCTCACCATCAGAGGGCTGCACGCCCTCACCATCAGAGGACTACACGTCCTCGCCTTGAGAGGGCTACACGCCCTCATCTTGGGTACTAGTTACCCTCACTGTTGAGAGGACTACACGTCCTCGCCTTGAGAGGACTACACGTCCTCACCATCAGAGGGCTGCACGCCCTCACCTCCAGAGGACTACCTGTCCTCACCTTGAGAGGGCTACACGCCCTCACCTTGGGTACTAGTTACCCTCACCGTTGAGAGGACTACACGTCCTCGCCTTGAGAGGACTACACGTCCTCGCCTTGAGAGGACTACACGTCCTCACCATCAGAGGGCTGCACGCCCTCACCTCCAGAGGACTACACGTCCTCGCCTTGAGAGGACTACATGTCCTCGCCATCAGAGGACTGCATGTCCTCACCTTTAGAGGGCTACACGCCCTCGCCATCAGAGGACTACACATCCTCGCCTTGAAAGGGCTACACGCCCTCACCTTGGGTACTAGTTACCCTCACCGTTGAGAGGACTACACGTCCTCGCCTTGAGAGGACTACACATCCTCACCATCAGAGGGCTGCACGCCCTCACCATCAGAGGACTACACGTCCTCGCCTTGAGAGGGCTACACGCCCTCACCTTGGGTACTAGTTACCCTCACCGTTGAGAGGACTACACGTCCTCGCCTTGAGAGGACTACACATCCTCACCATCAGAGGGCTGCACGCCCTCACCATCAGAGGACTACACGTCCTCGCCTTGAGAAGGCTACACGCCCTCACCTTGGGTACTAGTTACCCTCACCGTTGAGAGGACTACACGTCCTCGCCTTGAGAGGACTACACGTCCTCACCATCAGAGGGCTGCACGCCCTCACCTCCAGAGGACTACCTGTCCTCACCTTGAGAGGGCTACACGCCCTCACCTTTGGTACTAGTTACCCTCACCGTCAGAGGACTACACGTCCTCACCTTGAGAGGACTACACGTCCTCACCGTCAAAGGACTACACGTCCTCGCCTTTAGAGGGCCGCACACCCTCACCTTCAGAGGACTTCACGTCCTCGCCTTCATAGGGCTACATGCCCTCACCTTCTGAGGGCTACACGCCCTCGCCATCAGAGAACTGCACGTCCTCGCCATCAGAGGGCTGCACGCCCTCACCTCCAGAGGACTACACTGTGCAAGCACAACCAGAGAGGGAGGCTATCACACAGCTACTATGCATACCGGGGCAAGATTTCACCCGTGTTGCTGCAAAGAAACAAGTGCAGATCTTGCGCACCGACATGACCACTCTTACACAGATATAGATGACATTGCTACTTAGCAACATTTTGCCCAACGACCGCAATGCCAATCTCCCCCTGCAAAAGTATCAGTTGGTCTGTGTCGTCCCGACGTGGGTAAGTATGCATATCGTTCAACTGATTTCTGATACCATCTATTGTTTGCAGGGATCGCACCCACAAAGACACCCAGTGGACCCGGAAAAGTCAAACAGGGCCCTAGGGTTTCCATCTCTGGTTACGGGCCTCTATCAGTCCTACAAGGTGCCCGTACCCCCCCGGCAAGGTCACGTCATCATAGGTAAGTATGCACATCGCTCAACTGATTTCTGATTTCATCTATTGTTTGCAGAGATCGTGCCTGCAAGACACCCAGTGGACCCGAAGAAGTCCAACAGGGTCTTGGAGTTGTCAAGCTCTAATTACGGGTCTCTGTCAGTTCTACGGAGTACCTGTCACCTCCAGCAAGGGCATCAGGCCCCCTACTAATCGAGCTTTCATCAAGAAGTACTGCGCCCCCAGGCAGGCGCAGGGCAAAACACCACATCAGCATCGGGATGGTCGGTAGCGGGCAATAGACGCACCGTCACCACCTCTAGAGTTCACCTCTGCTCATCCACAAAAAGGTTTGAGTATTGCCTACACCAAGTCCAAAGCCAAAGGTAAGCAAAGTACTAGGTCAGTGACTGACAAGTCATAAGGCGTCCAGCTAAAGACGTTAAAGAAGCGCTACTAGGAGGCAACCTAGTACCTTTTGAATCTATGCTTGTTATTTGATCACTTTTTATAGTAGGACGCACCTAGTTGCTCATGATCCTAAGAATTTAAATAAAACGAGCACAAGCTCGGAAGGTAGTCATACCTCACAAAATATATATATGTATGTTTAGGTAGAAAGATACCTTAGATATGCATGTATGTAAACAAAAACACACTTCACAAAATATATATATGTATGTTTAGGTAGCAAGATACCTTAGATATGCATGTATGTAGCAAAAAGATACCTTACAAAACATATATATGTATGTTTAGGTAGCAAGATACCTTAGATATGCATGTATGTAGCAAAAAGATACCTCACAAAATATATATATGTATGTTTAGGTAGAAAGATACCTTGGATATGCATGTATACAGCAAAAATACCTCACAAAACATATATATGTATGTTTAGGTAGCAAGATACCTTGGATATGCATGTATATAGCAAAAATACCTCACAAAAATATACACATGTTTAGGTAGCAAAATACCTCATGAAAAAAAAAACAAAAACAAACAAGAAAAAGAGATAAACAAATGATAAAAAGGAAAAAGAGAGCAGGTAAGAAAAAGAAAAATAAGTTGTCCAACTGAAAAACCAACATGCTTTTGAAAAGAGATGACTTCCAACTTTTCTTTGAAAAAATTCACTGATCGTAACTAGTTTTTGAAAAAAATGTGTATACACCTGAAGGGTGAATGCCGTAAAAGTTTCCCGGACGCCCGAAATGGACTCGAATGAATGCACAAATTGATAAAAGAACATATTTTGGAAACATTGGGTTGATTTAAAATAGAGGAAATGAATGCTGAGCCCTAGCATCACATCACCATAAAAATTTGACGCTTGAGTGTCCACATAGGTGCATGCATGACCAGTTTTACATAAAGTTTCCAAATCATCATTCTTGCATTTGTGTCATGGAAATAATGTGGGGCATCCCTTTTATCCTTGAACCAAACCAAACCCTGACATGTATCATGTCTAGCCATTCTACAAGCCTTGAGCCAAAATCCTGACTCACCATAAACCTTGACCCAGGGTGAGAATGTCAATCCTTACCCTCGGAAGCAAAAAAAAGAAGAGAAAGGAAATTCCCAATCAAAGAGAGGGAGAAAGCAAAAAAGGAAAGAAAGGAAATTCCCAATCAAAGAGTGGGAGAAAGCAAAAAAGAAAAGAAAGAAAATTCCCAAACAAAGAATGGGAGAAAGTAAAAAAGAAGAAAGCTCCTGGTCAAAGAAACCAGAAGAAATGTACAGAGAGGTCTTTGGACCAAACAATATCTGAACAATACAGAATTGTCACCAAATGAACAAAAGAAAAAGAAGGGAAACCATGACCTAAAAGTGGTCTTCTCCCTTTGATTACCAACCAAAATCCTGTGCGCTAGCGACTTTTTTGCCCCGCACTAAACAAAAACAGAAAAGGAAAAAGGCCAACAAAAAATCAAAAGCCAAAAACACAAAAGCCGAAAAACCCATCAAAAGAACCCATTCCCAAGGGAAGTCCTATTGATCCATGATCGCGCATGTAATCTTTGATTTGATAGGAAATAATTTGCAAAGTCAAGTCATGACATATCTATGGTTCGAAATTAGGATGAAACACTTACCTGTGCAAGATTGATACACTTTGAGTGATTTTCTTCTATTTTTGTCGAACCCAGTGTTTCCTCTAAATGGTCATTTAGAAACGAAATGCTAACATCCAAAATCTCATTTATGGTTATGGGGGGTTTCATCAGCAGACTCTCCTTCCCCGGTAGACGCATTGTTTTTCACTCAAAAAAAAAAGAGGGGGGGGGGCATATGCTGCTCTAATCAGTTGGAATGTTTGTCTCTTTGCTAAAGCATGTTTGCATTTTTAGTGGAGAAAACACCGAGACTTTTTCAAGTCTCACAAGTTATCCAGAACTACGTAGGTCTGAGTTCCTCATTGGAGGATACGTAGGAGCAAAAGCCTCGCTTTTGTCGACCACACTGCTTTCTGTTACCATGACCCAAGAGCTGGTAGCCCGCGGAGACACCTTACGGTTATCCGCACCTCGAGTGTGATTGATAAGCGGAGGCCGATATGGTCATCTGCACCCTTTCCAGAGATGTAGGCATCTTCTGGTGGAGACTTTTTCAAGTCTCACAAGTTATCCAGAACTACGTAGGTCTGAGTTCCTCGTTGGAGGATACGTAGGAGCAAGAGCCTCGCTTTTGTCGACCACACCACCTTTTGTTGCCATGACCCAAGAGCTGGTAACCCGCGGAGACACCTTACAGTTATCCGCACCTCGTCATTCAGTGACCCCCAGTGTGATTGATAAGCAGAGGCCAATATGGTCATCTGCGCCCTTTCCGGAGATGTAGGCATCTTCTGGTGGAGACTTTTTCAAGTCTCACAAGTTATCTAGAACTACGTAGGTCTGAGTTCCTCATTGGAGGATACGTAGGAGCAAGAGCCTTGCTTTTGTCGGCTGCCCCATAATCTTTGTCATACTGACCCTGAGGTCATGTGACATGCACCCTTGTGTCATCCAGAGGCGGCGGGCCCGATGATACGCGGAGATACCTTACGGTTATCCGCACTCTTTTGTCATCCAGAGGCGGCGGGCCCGATGACAAGCAGCGGCCAATTTGGTCATTCTGCACCCTTGTGTCATCCAGAGGCGGCGGGCCCGATGATACGCGGAGATACCTTACGGTTATCCGCACCCTTTTGTCATCTAGAGGCGGCGGGCTCGATGACACGCAGAGACAAAATTTGGTCATTCTGCACCCTTGTGTCATCCAGAGGCGGCGGGCCCGATGATACGCGGAGATACCTTACGGTTATCCGCACCCTTGTGTCATCCAGAGGCAGCGGGCCCGATGACACGCAGAGACAAAATTTGGTCATTCTGCACCCTTGTGTCATCCAGAGGCGGCGGACCCGATGATACGCGGAGATACCTTACGGTTATCCGCACCCTTTTGTCATCCAGAGGCGGCGGGCCCGATGACACGCAGAGACAAAATTTGGTCATTCCGCACCCCTTTGCCATTCAGACACAGTCATGTCCGATGGCGCGCAGAGACAAAAATTGGTCATTCTGCACCCTTTGTCATCCAGAGGCGGCGGGCCCAATGACACGCGGAGACAAAATTTGGTCATTCCGCACCCCTTTGCCATTCAGACACAGCCGTGTCCGATGGCGCGCAGAGACAAAAATCAGTTATCCGCACCCTTTTGTCATCCAGAGGCGGCGGGCCCGATGACATGCGGAGACAAAATTTGGTCATTCCACACCCCTTTGCCATTCAGACACAGTCGTGTCCGATGGCAGGCAGAGACAAAATTTGGTCATTCTGCGCCCTTCGTCAATCGCGGCCGATAAGCCCGTTGACACACGGAGATTTATATCATCTTCCGCACTTACGAGATCTGTCATACTGACTTTTGAGTCATGCTGACGGGCGGAAATACCCGAGTGGTTATCCTATAAACATTCTTTTGCTATCTGTAAGACAGAACGCTTGATAGCATGCAGAGACTGACATAGTCTTCTGCACCTTTTGTTCCTCCAGGAACAACAAGTCATTTGCATGCGGAAATTTTATGGTCACCCGCGACTCTCGTCAACCGAGAGGAACAAAATTAGTGTCATACCCTAATTTCGTCCGGGGACCTTTGCTTAATAACATGCGACCTTTCTTTGGTCCTCGTGAGGTGCTTGGCACCCATCATTAGGCAATTTGTGAAATTCCGGGACATGCCGAAAAACAAAAGAAAATATTGATGCACAATCCGTAAGTTTCCGTGACACACCGGAAATCAAATGGAAGCATCGTTGCATAATTAAGTGAGATTCCGTAACATTCCGTAAGTCAAAAAGGGGATGATTATGTAATCCGCAAGGTTCCGTAACATTACGGAAAGAAAACAAGTATCGTTATGAAATTCGTAAGTTTCCGTAACTTTACGAAAAAAAGAATCACCAAAAAAAGCAGAGGGGGTGTACTTAGTAAAAATGGGGGTGCAAATAGCACCCAGGCCCACTTGGGCCCTCCAGAATATTCCTCCAGAAGGTTGTTGCTTCTGGAGGAAGCAACCTGGCTCGCCTGGGTGAGCTGAGCTCGCCTAGGCGAGCTGGGCGGCAAGCACCTCCCCTATTTTGCTATAAATAGGGGAGGAAGTGAAGAAGAAAAGGTTTTAGCCCCTTAGGCACTTCTCTCTCTTTCGAATTTGCTTGGAAAAATTGTTTCCGTGAAGAAAATCTAAGCCGAGGCGCTTCCGAAATGTTTCCGTAACGTTTTCCGTGAGGAATTTCGCAAAGGTTTCAACCGTTCTTCAACGTTCTTCATTCGTTCTTTATTGTTCTTCGATCTTCAACGGGTAAGTACCTCGAACCAAGCTTTTCGATTCATTCTATGTACCCTTGGTGGTCCACATTGTGTTTCGTGCATTTTTATTCTCATTTTGTTTACTTTTTATACCCCCTCTTGACATGCTTAAGCCATTTTACTTAAGGCATTTCTCGCTTAATTTAAAAATAAAATAAATTTCCACCGAACGTTTGAATTGTATTATCCGTTAACTTCGGTTAAAATAAATTCCGACCGTTCGGTCGTGCCGTAACCACGTTGGAAATCAAAAAGAGGTAAAATAATAATATAATAATAAAAAAAATATCTTTTAGTAAAATAAAGCGAAAAATCAATCGGACATTTTCTCTTTGGGATTTCTCATTCTTAATTGGATTGATTAATAACTAAAGTGAAACTAAGGCTAAAATCAACTCGCCTAGTCAAGCTCGTCCACAAAAAAAGGTTTTTGAAGTTTGTCATTTCAATTTCTTACTAAGTAAAATGGATCATTTTTCAAGGTCCAAACGCCTTAAAATGATCACCTCTTAAAGTAAAAAAAATCACTTGATAAGCAAGAATTACGTTGGTCTGATTTCCTCATCACAATTGAGGATACGTAGGAGCAAAAGCCCCGCTTTTGTCGACCACCCCAAGAGATCGTTAATGGTCCAATGCCTTAACGTTTCTCTCCTTTCAAAAAACAAGAGATCGTTAATGGTCCAACGCCTTAACGTTTCTCTCCTTTCAAAATCAAAAGACTGTTTAATGGTCCAACACCTTAAATGACCTTTCGTTCAATAAAAACATATTTTGCAAAAAAGACAAAAACAACTTAACCAAACACTTTGTTCCGAAAGAACTACGTAGGTCTGATTTCCTCATCGCAAATTGAGGAATACGTAGGAGCAAAGGGAAATACCCTTGTCGACCACAAAAGAAAACAAATATAAAAAGGGTATAAAGGATATAAGGACATAAAAGGGAACGTAAAAATCAAAGTCATGTTTGCACATTCGATTAAAGGCTGCCGTCCCTTGGGACGGACATGTGGGGTGCTAACACCTTCCCCGTGCGTAAATACAACTCCCGAACCTTTCACTTAAAAGTTCGTAGATCACGTCTTTTCCGGTTTTTCCGACGTTTTCCTCAAATAAACGTTGGTGGCGACTCCGCGCGTATTCCTTTCGTGGAACACGCATCCCGCGAGTCACGCGTTGCCCTCCCGCCGAAGGGTAGGTTGCGACAAGGTCCAACGCCTTAAAATGATCACCCCTCAAAGTAAAAAGAATCACTTGATCCACGCTTAAGAAAGAACTACGTAGGTTTGATTTCCTCTTCGATGGAGGGTACGTAGGAGCAAAAGCCCTGCTTTTGTCGACCTCAAAAAATAAAAAGAAATAAAGTTAAGGTAACACAATTTCCACAATTCTAAAAAATAGGCTGTTGTCCTTTGAGACAAATGTGAGAGGTGCTAATACCTTCCTCAAGCGTAAATACAACTCCCAAACTTAGAATTTTCATTTTGACCGGTTTCCTTCGGTTTTTCCGACGTTTTCCACAAATAAATGTTGGTGGCGACTCCACGCATCTTTCCTCCTTTGGAAAGCGCACCCGTGAGCCTCGCCCTCGCTCGCTCGCGAAGGGCACGTTGCGATAGCAGCGGAATGGAGAAGGAAGAGAGAGAGGAGACGCTACTTCAAGGAGAAGATGAGTCTAGAAGAAGCTCACCACCATAGGAGGCCATGGATAATAGCTTGGAGGAAGAAGGAGATGAATGAAGGGAGAGGAAGAGAAGAGCACGAAATGTTGTGCTCTAAAAGAGCTCTGAAATCTGAAGTTTAATATTCAAATGATCAAAATTAAAAAAATGTGCACACATGACCTCTATTTATAGCCTAAGTGTCACACAAAATTGGAGGGAAATTTGAATTTCAATTCAAATTTCACTTGAATTTAAAATTGAATTTACGGAGCCAAAATTTCACTAATTATGATTAGTGAATTTTAGTTATGGTTCAGCCCACTAATCCAAGATCAATTCCAAAATTCTCCACTAAGTGTGCTTAGGTGTCATGAGCCATGTAAAGCATGAAGGACATGCACAAAGTGCGACTATATGATGTGGCAATGGGGTGTGGTAAGCAAATGCTCACCTCCCCTTCCAAAATTTAATTGGATTGGGCTTCTACCAATTCAATTAAATTTATTTCCAACCACACACATCAAATATTCACTTAGTGCATGTGAAATCACAAAGCTACCCCTAATACAAAAACTAGTCTAGGTGCCCTAAAATACAAGGGCTGAAAAATCCTATATTTCTAGGGTACCCTACCTATATTATGGAGCCCTAAATACAAGTACCAAAATTAATGAAACCTTAATCTAATATGTACAAAGATAAGTGGGCTCATACTTAGCCCAATCTTCTTGGAGTCTTCTATCCAATGCCCTTGGGGGGTAGGATTGCATCAGAGGAACTAAAAGGTTTTTTTAGTGATAATTCCCAAGGTGGTCATATCTCTCTTGACGGTTTCTAGAGGTATCATCCTCTTCGACAAACATATTGCGGCAGTAGGGACTACCAGCAACAATATGTTATCAAAGAGAAAAACTCTAGATAAGGGTTCACTGTTATCAAGCAAGTCGGAGACCCAGCATGACCACATATTCACCTTCACTTCTTATGTTCCCATGGACCCGGGTATAGGGCCCCTTTTCAACTCACTGTGTGTGCAAAAAGGTGTTGGTGTTTGTGTGCATCAAATGAATAAATATCTATCTCATGCATACATTAAAAAGCACACTAAAATCATCAAAGAGTTATATAAAAGGACATAAGAGAAAATAAAGGAAAACAAACAAAAGAGAAGTCATGGTAAGGAATGCACATAGATAAAAAAAAATGGCCTAACTCTCTTAAAACAATCCCCAGTGGAGTCGTCAACTGTAGCAACCTACCCTTCGGCGGGAGGGTGACATAGGGCTCACGGGTGCGTCTTCCAAGAAAGGAAAATGCGCAGAGTCACCACCAACGTTTATTTGAGGAAAACGTCGGAAAAACCGAAAAGGTGTGGTCTACGAATTTTAATTATGAAAGGTTCGGGAGTTGTTTATACGCACGGGAAAGGTATTAGCACCCCACGCATCCGTCACAAGGGACGACAGCCTTTAACCAAGTGTGCAAATATGACTTCAAAATGCTTTATTTTCCCCTTTTTTATGCCTTTTTGTGTTTTTATGCTTTTTATGTTTTTAATTTTGGTGTGGTCGACAAGGGTGTTTCCCTCGCTCCTACGTATCCTCACCTATGTAGTTCTTTCTAAAGCGGTAAAGTTATGAGTTTGATTTTATGCTTTTGAATGGTCTATGTTAACCGATAAAAGCAAAAGAGGACCGTTTAAGGCTTGGACCTTAAAACAGTTTCAAGTGATTTTTGCGGACAAAGCTTGATTTGTGAGTTGATTTTAGCTTTAGTTTCACTTTGATTATTAGTCAATTCATTCAAGGAAACTTCCAAAGAAAAACGTCTGATTGATTTTTTTATTATTTTATTCAAAGATATTTTGATTATTTTATTATTATTTTGCCTTTTTTATTTTTTATTTTTGGTTTAATTGTGGTTACAGGGTGAACGATCAGTTAGATTTGATTTTAATGGTGATTAAACGAGATTACAACACAAATGATCGATTGAAATTCATTTTATTATTCATTAGGTGAGAAACAACTTAAATAAATGGTTAAAAGCTCATTAAAAAGGGTACGAAAAATAAACGTAATGAAAGTAAAAGTACACAAAACAAGTAGGGACCACTAAGGGTGCATAGAATGAATTGAAAGATTCGATTTCGGGAACTTACCGGTTGAAGACCGAAGTACGATGAAGAACGAACGAAGAACGATGAAGAACGGTGAAGAATCTCTACGAAATCGCTTACGAAAACATCTCGAAAGCATTACGGAAGCACCTCAGCTTGTATTTTTTTCACGAAAACAATTTTTCTCAATAATTTCGAGAGATTTATCAATACCAGAAGGGTTGAACCTTTTTGCTCTGCCCTCTTTCCCCTATTTATAGGAGAAAAGAGGGAGGTGCTTGCCGCCCAGCTTGCCCAGGCGAGCAGGGTTGCTTCCACCAGAAGGCACCGCCTTCTTTTGGAACCCTCAGGAAGGCCCAAGTGGGCCTGGTTGCTATTTGCACCCCCATTTTCACTAAATACACCCCCTTTTGTGCTTTTTTTATTGATTTCTTTCCGAAATTTTGCGGAACTTTACGGATTACGTAGCGACACCTATTTTCTTTCCGGAATGTTGCGAAACTTTACGAATTACGCAACGATGCTTGTTTCGAGGGTTCCGAAGGGAGCAAACAAGGTTCAAGGACTGACTGCAAGTACTCCTAGATGAAATTAGGGTATGACAACCCCATATGAAGAAAGATGTCCATAAGCATTGCACTAGGTGTGTGGCTTGTTTACAAGCCAAGTCTAGGGTGATGCCTCATGGGCTATACACACCCTTATCCATCCCCTCTGCACCATGGGTAGACAATAGTATGGACTTTGTCCTTGGGCTTCCCAGAACCCAAAGAGGTGTAGACTCTATCTTTGTGGTGGTGGATAGGTTTAGCAAGATGACACACTTTATACCATGCCATAAGGTGGATGATGCTTCCCACATCTCAAAACTCTTTTTCAGGGAAGTTGTGAGACTCCATGGTTTGCCTAGGACCATTGTGTCAGATAGAGATGCTAAGTTCCTTAGCCACTTCTGGAAAACCTTATGGGCTAAGCTAGGAACTAAACTTCTTTTCTCTACCACTTGTCATCCACAAACTGATGGGCAGAGGTAGTGAATAGGTCTTTATCCACCCTTTTAAGGGCTCTTTTGAAAGGCAACCATAAGTCTTGGGATGAGTATCTTCCTCATGTAGAATTTTCTTACAACACGGGGGTTCATAGAACCACCAAGCAGTTCCCTTTTGAGGTTGTCTATGGGTTCAATCCCCTAACACCGTTAGACCTCATTCCCCTCCCACTGGACACTTCTTTTATACATAAAGAAGGGGAATCTAGGTCAGAGTTTGTAAAGAAGTTGCATGAGAGGGTTAAGAACCAAATAGAGAACCAAACAAAGGTGTATTCAACTAAAGGCAATAGAGGAAGAAAAGAGCTAGTTCTTAATGAGGGTGACAGGGTTTGGCTCCATCTTAGGAAGGATAGATTCCCTACTAAAAGGAAATCCAAGCTTAGCCCAAGAGGGGATGGACCTTTTCAGGTTTTGGAGAGGATCAATAACAATGCCTATAGGTTGGACCTCCCAGAAGAGTATGGAGTCAACACCACTTTTAACATTTATGATTTAATTACTTTAGCATGTGGAGCTGATATTGAGGAGGAGGAACTAACAGATTTGAGGTCAAATCCTCTTCAAGAGGAAGGGGATGATGCAATCCTCTCTAGGAAGGGACCAGTCACTAGAGCCATGAGCAAGAGGCTCCAAGAGGATTGGGCTAGAGTTGCTGAAGAAGGCCCTAGGGTTCTCATGAACCTCAGGGTAGATTTCTGAGCCCATGGACCAAGGTTGGGTCCAATTATCTTTGTACATATTAGACTAGGATGTCATTATATTTGGTCCTTGAATTTAGGGCTCCATAATGTAGGTAGGGTACCCTAGAAATATAGGATTTTTCAGCCCTTGTATTTTAGGGCACCTAGACTAGTTTTTGTATTAGGGGTAGTTTTGTAATTTCACATGGACTAAGTGAATATTTGATGTGTGTGGTTGGAAATAAATTTAATTGAATATGTAGAAGCCCAAACCATTTAAATTTTGGAGGGGGAGGTGAGCATTTGCTTACTACACCCCATTGCCACATCATATAGTCACACTTTGTGCATGTCCTTCATGCTTTACATGCCTCATGACACCTAAGCACACTTAGTGGAGAATCTTGGAATTGATCTTGGATTAGTGGGCTGAACCATAACTAAAATTCACTAATCATAATTAGTGAAATTTTGGCTCAAAAGTTTGGCTCCACAAATTCAATTTCAAATTCAAGTGAAATTTGAATTGAAATTCAAATTTCCCTCCAATTTTGTGTGACACTTAGGCTATAATTAGAGGTCGTGTGTGTTCCTTTTTTCAACTTTGATCATTTGAAAATTAAACTTCAGATTTCATAGCTCTTTTAGAGCACAAAATTTCGTGCACTTCTCTTCCTCTCCCTTCATTCATCTCCTTCTTCCTCCAAGCTCTTATCTATGGCCTCTATGGTGGTGAGTTTCTTCTAGACTCATCTTCTCCTTGAAGTGGCGTCTCCTCTCTCTCTTCCTTCTCCATTCCGCTGCCATTCATCTTTCAAGAAGCAAAGGAATCCATTGATGAAGAAGATCCTAGGCCTACAAGCTCCAATGGAGCTTACACCAAGCTGCCCCAGTAAGACTTTCCTGGAAGAAATGCATTAATAATTTTTCATCTTTCGCATATGCGCCCATTTTCCTACAATACATCTTCAGGTGATTCTTGAGGCAAGTAGTCCCCTTGTACGTATCGAAATTCGGCACCTTGAACTTCGGTGGGATGATGACGTCAGGCACTAGGCATAACTCTGTCATGTCAGCAAAAGCATAATCTCTGCCTCCTTCAATGGCCCTCAACCTTTCCTCTATATAATCAAATTTTCTCCTTTCCACCATAGCAAGAGGGACTCTTCCTACTGTAAAATGCAAGGGTTGTGGTTGTGGGCGAAATTGAGGGTCCTCAATGTTTTTGGCAGGGGTACACCACCAACTGCTTGCCCCTTAGTGGCATATCCGAGGTGAGGTTCAAAGTCGACTAGATTGTGGTCTCGGGGTGCTTCATGTGTCTCCTCTATGGGTTGAGAGACATGTGCATGATCAAATTGGGGTTGTTGATTCTCAATGAGTATAGGAGTAGAGTTATCGACATCCTCATCAGGAGCGTGTTCAACATTGGGTGGTGTATAGTTGGGAGGCAAGTCATATGGTGGGAAAAATGCTTATTCTAAACTTGCACAAAATGGAGGCCGCATGTACTTCCTAACTCATCGAGACTGGAGGACTTACTTGATTGAGGCTAGATGGGCGAGTTGGGTCCACTTCTATGGCGGTACTTGCGGAAACAACTGTAGTCGCATTGACCTCCATCATTTTTTTCATACTCATCATGGCTTCCATCATTGTGGCCATTTGCTCTTTCATGGCCTCCATGTCGGCCTTCATCTGCTCTTGCACCTTCTCTATTTCACTCATTACTCTAGCTTTGGAACGCATTCGGTAAGAGCACTGTAAAGCGCATTCTTTCCTTTTGATAACAATGATTACAGTTCTGATTTCAAGGAAAGAATGCAATAAGAAATGCCACCAGTGTGAAAAGAAAAGGATGATGGATGTATGTAAATGATGCATTGTTGAAGTATTGCAAATTTTACACAGGACATTCAGTAGAACATAGGGTTGAATCAATTCAAATTTTCATTAAAACAACATTGTTCGTCACATATTGTCAAAGTGAAACTGGAAATAAAACATGGATGTCAATAGTCCTTAATTTTTGTAAATTATTTAGCTCAATCATGTGTTGGAAGTAGACAAAGAAGCGATGTAACTCGATCTATCTTCTGCCCCAACTTTTGCAAGCTAGTTACTTCCATACTTGACCTTGACTTGACTTGATGAAGCTTTGCTTAAAAACATGTGCTTGGTTCAACTCCATAATCCAAGGAGTAGAAATTTCGATTATCAATACTTTGACAACATATCATAGAGATGAATGACTAGAGCATACTTATGCTATGCATGGCAAATGTAATTATGAGATTGACATGAGATGCTCGAAGAACCATCATTTCCTAGTTAACCATGCATTAGGTACCATGTTCACATGATTTTCAATCATTTTTTAACAAAATGAGTGCATAATCCCAACATGGCTGGTTTATAGCCATCATCATGGTACCCAACACATGCAACTAAGAATGTGGTGTAAACCTTCATGCTTTATTGTGACTTTTTTTTGTTCTTTTTTTGTTTTTGTTTTGTTTCTTTTTGTAGAGGAAAATGCAAGGATGATGCATGAGTGAACATAACATGTGAACTATGAAAATAGAATGTATGCAATTGGCAGAACAAAAGCATGCTAATTGAAGATGTATGATAATGCAATGACTCATGCAAATGCAATGCATGAATATGATAAACGTATGAATGATATGTCCATTACGATGCCATGAAAAGATGCGTGATACGATCAAGGAACATGCCAAAGTGAGTGATGTAGCTCAATGTGGAGCTTGTAGGCCTTGGATCTTCTTCATCAATGGAGTCCTTTGCTTCTTGAAGTTCAATGGCAGCAGAATGGAGAAGGAAGAAAGATGATTGGAGACACCACTTCAATGATAAGATGAGTCAAGAAGAAGCTCACCACCATAGGAAGCCATGGATAAGAGCTTGAAGGTAGAAGAAGATGAGGGGAGGGAGAAGGAGAGAAGGAGCATGAAATTTTGTGCCTCAAATGAGGTCTGAGCTTTGAAGTGTAATTCTTAAATGATCAAAGTTGAAAAATGCACACAAATGACCTCTATTTATAACCTAAGTGTCACACAAAATTGGAGGGAAATTTGAATTTCTATTCAAATTTCACTTGAATTTGAAATTGAATTTGTGGAGCCAAAATTTCACTAATTATGATTAGTGAATTTTAGCTATGGTTCAGCCCACTAATCCAAGATCAAGTCCAAGATTCTCCACTAAGTGTGGTTAGGTGTCATGAGGCATGTAAAGCATGAAGGACATGCACAAAGTATGGCTATATGATGAGGCAATGGGGTGTAGCAAGCAAATGCTCACCTCCCCCTCTAAAATTTAATTGGATTGAGCTTCTCCCAATTCAATTAAATTTATTTCCAACCACACACATCAAATATTCACTTAGTACATGTAAAATTACAAAACTACCCCTAATACAAAAACTATGTCTAGGTGCCCTAAAATACAAGGGCTGAAAAATCCTACATTTCTAGGGTACCCTACCTACATTATGGAGCCCTAAATACAAGGCCCAAAAATAATGAAACCTTAATCTAATATGTACAAAGATAAGTGGGCTCATACTTAGCCCATGGGCCCAAAATCTATCCTAAGGCTCATGAGAACCCTAGGGCCTTCTCTTGCATCTCTAGCCCAATCTTCTTGGAGTCTTTTATCCAATGCCCTTGGGGGGTTAGGATTGCATCACTATTATAGAGGAAGGCATAGGTAACATCATAGACCTCACTCCCATAGGAGAGAAAAGGAAAGAAAGCCTCAAGAGGCTAACATTAACCTCCCATACTTCCATGGGAAGGACAATATGGAGGCTTATATAGATTGGGAAATGAAGGTTGAACAACTCTTTGCTTGCCATGATACAAGTGAGGAAAGGAAGTTTCCTTTGGCTACCCTTAGCTTCCAAGGGTATGCCCTCTATTGGTGGACTTTCCTTGTTAGGGAAAGAAGGATTCATGGGGATCCTCTAGTAGAGTATTGGAATGACTTGAAAAGTGCCCTTAGGAAGAGGCACATCCCCTTCTACTATGAAAAGAAGATTATGGACAAGCTCCAAAGACTTAGACAAGGGAGTATGAGTGTTGAAGAGTATAAGCAACAAATGGAACTAGTCCTTTTGAGAACTGGGCTTAGGGAGGAGGAAAGAACAAGTATTGCTAGGTTCCTTAGTGGACTTAATATGGAAGTGAGGGACAAGGTTGAGCTCCTTCTATATAGGGACCTAGATGACCTAGTACAACTTTGCATAAGGGTAGAGCAACAACTTAAAAGGAAGACTACTTCAAAATCATATGGCTCTCACTCTTATCCAAAGAAAGACCAAGGTCAAGGCATCTTAGGGGCTGCACCTTTTAAGCCCAAAGATGATAAAGGGAAGACGATAGAAAAACAACCTGCTAAGGCTAGTATGCAAGAGAAGACTAGCTCTATAAAGTGCTTTAAATGTCTTTGAAGAGGACACATTGCTTCTCAATGCCCCACCAAGAAACCCATGATTATGAAGGGCCAAAACATTTATAGTAGCCAAGTTGAGGCTACTACTTCACCTTCCTCTAGTGAAAGTAAAGAAGCAAAAGGGGAAGAATCTAGTGAAGAAATCTACCCCCAAGAAAAAAGGGACCTTTTAATGGTCAGAAGGCTTCTAGGAGGCCAATCTTGTGACTTGACCCAATCTCAAAGAGAGAATATTTTTCACACAAGGTGTAAAATTTTTTATAACACATGCTCTCTCATTGTAGATAGTGGTTCATGTTGCAATTGTTGCAGCACAAGATTAGTCTCTAAGTTGAGCCTTGCTATCACTCCCCATCCAAAGCCTTACAAACTTCAATGGCTCAATGATCAAGGGGAGATGATAGTCAATCATCAAGTGAAAGTGCCCTTCTTCATTGGAACATATAAGGATGAAGTGACTTGTGATGTAGTTCCTATGGAGGCAGGACACCTTCTCTTAGGTAGGCCATGTCAATATGATAGGAAGATCATCTATAATGGCCTAACTAATGAGATAACCCTCACCCACCTTGGAACAAAGTAGAGGGATGAGGAAGAAAAACTAGAAAAACAAATGAAAAAGAAGGATAGTAAGGCCTTGTCTTCAAAGGCCAAGGGGAAGGAAAAAAAGGAAAAGGATTCCTCCAAGAAGATTTTTAAGAAGGAAAATCATTTTGCAACAAAAGGTGATATCAAAAGAGCACTCCTTCTTAAACAATCCTTCTACCTTCTCCTATCAAGGGAAACCTCCCTTAGCACTACCACAATTCCTACATTTGAGACCTTACCCCCAAAGGTCCAAGAACTCTTACATGAATTTGGTGATATATTTCCCAAAGAGATACCCCCTGGGCTACCTCCTTTAAGGGGAATAGAACACCAAATAGACTAAGGAGATAGAGTCTTAGGTTAAGGAATTGTCAGAGAAGGGCTGGATCCAAGAGAGCCTCAACCCTTGTGCTGGGCTAGTGTTGTTAGTGCCCAAAAAGGATGGTAAGTGGAGAATGTGTACAGATTGCAGGGCCATCAACAACATTACTGTAAAGTATAGGCACCCCATTCCTAGACTTGATGATTTGCTTGATGAGTTGCATGGTGCTAACATCTTTTCAAAAATTGAGCTTAAAAGTGGTTATCACCAAATCAGGATGAAAGATGGTGGTGAGTGGAAAACCGCTTTCAAGACCATGTTTGGTTTGTATGAATGGCTAGTGATGCCTTTTGGGCTCACTAATGCACCAAGCACCTTTATGAGGCTTAGGCATCATGTCTTAAGGGATTTCATAGGTATATTTGTAGTTTTTATTTTGATGATATTTTTGTGTACAGTAGGAGCCTAGATGATCACTTAGGACATCTAAGGCAAGTTCCTTCAGTCCTTAGGAAAAACACTCTCTATGCCAATATAGAGAAGCGTACTTTTTGTGTAGATAATATAGTTTTCTTAGGGTTTGTAGTTGGTAGAAATGGGGTCCAATTGGACCCTGAGAAAATCAAGGCCATCCAAGAATGGCCCACCCCAAAAAGTGTGGGAGATATTAGGAGCTTCCATGGGTTAGCAAGCTTCTATGGAAGGTTTGTTCCTAATTTCTCTACACTTGCCTCACCTCTCAATGAGCTGGTGAAGAAGAATGTGACATTCACTTAGGGTGAAAGACAAGAGCAAGCCTTTGCTTTTCTCAAAGAAAAGCTCACCAAGGCACTTGTTCTAGCTCTTCCTGATTTTTCTAAAACTTTTGAGCTAGAATGTGATGCCTCTGGAGTGGGTGAGGGAGCTGTATTGTTGCAAGGTGGGCACCCTATTGCTTGTTTTAGTGGAAAACTTCATGGTGCCACCCTCAACTACCCCACCTATGATAACGAGCTTTATGCCTTAATAAGAGCCCTCCAAACTTTGGAAGATTATCTTGTTTCCAAGGAATTTGTCATTTATAGTGATCATGAATCACTTAAATACATTAGAAGGCAAAGCAAGTTAAACAAAAGACATGCAAAATGGGTAGAGTACCTAGAGCAATTTCCATATGTTATCAAATACAAAAAGGGAAAAACAAATGTGGTAGCTGATGCCCTCTTTGCATACTGTTAGTCATCTTATATAACTAACTTTTGTATAGAAATCATTTTCCAAAACTTGTATGGTTCCCCAATTTATGGTTATTTTGTAGTGATTTGCGTAAATAACTTTATTTTTATGGATAAAGCTGTCTCTAGAATATGTCCATTGGATTTAATGATGAAATATGTGCAATTTCAGGTGAAAAAGAGGCTAAGTCATGAAGTGCCAAAGGTGACAGTTAAGCATAGCTCATCAGTAGGCTAAGCACGCATCCACCGCTAAGTGCAGCTTCAACGCGCTTAGCGCGACAGAAGAATCTGGCAGGTCATCAATATCAAGGCCGCGCGCTAAGCGCAAGATCAGTGCACTAAGCGTAGCAGTTGTCTTCAGCTAGGCTCAGCGCATGACTGGCGCTAAGCTCAAACCCACTTACTCGCACTAAGTGCGAGGGTGGCGCTAAGCACAACGTCATGAATTTAGAGCCTATATAAAGCCTGTTTTGTGCAAAATTAGGGTAAGTAGATGATTTGCACAGATTCCAGAGCACACCACAGTGCCTATTTCGGGAATAGAGCTCTGGAGGCAACAAAAGGAGACTCTTTTGCAGAGATACCTAGGTTTTGTAAGCTTATTATTATTGTTAGGCTTTCTTCTGTAATGGCTGGCTAAACACCCTGGTTGGGGATTTCTAATGAACAACTGATGTAAATACTTAATATCTAATTGATTATGTTTTCTATATTCAATGCTTCCTTCAATGCTTAATGTTTGTATGCTTTTGGTCTGATCATCCATTTGTGTGCATAGTTAGGTGACTTTAGCATTGGGAAATGTATTGTTGCCTTAGAACTTGATTGAAGCAGGATTGAAACTTAGTCTTACAAGAGGGATCTGCAGATTAAGTTTTGGTTTTAATTATGTTGTTACAATAATGTTGTTTAGTCTAGGCCTAGCCTTACAAGAGGGATCTGCGGACGAAGCTTAGGCTAAATTAGGCTAAACTTTCGTAAGTTGCTTGAGCTGAGTCTATTCTTACAAGAGGGATCTACAGACGAAACTCAATTTAAGTTAGTCTAAACCTAAGAGGGCCGTCTAAATTAGGCCTTGTCCAACAAGAGAGATCTGAGGATGAAGCTCAGATTGATTCAGTTTGACGAGGGATCGAGGTTTAGTAATTTAGACTACAACATAGAACACAAAAGCATGATTGATTAGAGAAATATGTTTATATGCATCAACTTGTTTGTTAGAAAGACCCAACATTTCTACCTACTGCTGTCACTTTTACTTACCTTGCATTTTATAGTTTTTAGCATAAAGGTTTAGTTTAAATTCTGTTTGAAATTATAAATCATACATGTTCTCTCAACAATGCTTCATTTCTGAAATTAACTCAGGCTAACATTATTTCCCTGTGTTCGATACTCGGATTCATCCGTTTTAATTTTTAAATACTTGATGATTCGGTGCGCTTTCCGGCAAACCGGATTTCCCTTGAATATATTTGTACGAAGAAAAAGTGGAACAAACAGTAACCGCAGGGGAAATCCAACAAAGTATTTATGGCGCCGTTGCCGGGGAACTAAGTTGTTAGTAGAGTTTAGTTTAGTTGTGCAGCATTGCTTTATTTTTGGTTTCTTTGATTTATTGATTCTTTTGACTAACATAGTAGTTATAGCACATTCATTATTCTTTTGAACTGGATAACTACTATTCTATTTTCTTGTATGCAAAGAAGATCTACTGCGGGTGATTTGATCCCCATTGGTTTGGAGATTAACGCCACTTGTAGAAGGCGTAATCAAGAGAGAATTAGAAAATTTTTGCAGGATTTAGAAGCAACAACAATTCCAGAGGAAGAACCTCACTCAATCTTCTGAGGCATCTTCGAGTTTTCCTATTGCAGGACATTCTCATTTAGATCCTATCGAAGACCACATCATGGCTGAAGAGCCAAGAAGACTCACCCTGGAAGATTATTCAAGTTCTAATGTGCCATAATTTTTCACTAGCATTGCTCAACCAGAAGTTCAAGCACAAACCATTACATATCCACCATCATTGATTCAGCTAATTCAGAATAATCTGTTTCATGGATTACCAAATGAAGACCCATATGCACACTTAGCCATCTACATAGAAATATGCAATACTATTAGGTTGGGTGGAGTGCCTGAAGATGCAATCCGATTGAGCTTGTTTTCATTTTCTTTATCGGGAGAAGCTAAGAGGTGGCTTCATTCATTTAAAGGCAATAGTCTTAAGACATGGGTTGAAGTTGTGGAGAAATTTCTCAAGAAATATTTTCCTGAGTCTAAGACTGCAGAAGGCACAAATAGAAATTTCTCAACAAATATTTTCCTAAGTATCTTCCTCATGTATAATTTTTCTACAACAGGGGGGTTCATAGAACCACCAAGCAATCCCCTTTGAAGCTCAAAGATCTAGCCTCCATAGAAGCTCCTCAAGCAAGCTTCCATCAGGATCATTAGTCAAAACTAACATTCAAGGACCCAAGAAAATTTGGGTACCAAAATCAAAATATGATTATATGAATGAAGGACTCCTTGAAGAAAAGTTGGTACATTGATAGCGGTTGCTCCAAACATATGACGGGAGATGCATCAAAGTTTATTCATATTTCTCAAAAAAAATAGTGGACATGTGACCTATGGTGACAACAACAAAGGTAAAATTCTTGGAGTTGGAAAAATAGGTACAAATCCTTCTACCTCCATAGAAAATGTTTTACTTGTTGATGGCCTTAAGCATAGTTTATTAAATGTTCTTCAATTATGTGATAAAGGCTTTTTGGTATCTTTTGATTCTCATAATTGCTTTTGATGAGACTAACTCTTTTAGGCCAAGAAATGGTACTACTCTATTAATTCATTATAAATTGCTGAATGTTTTTCTTCTCTCTGCTCATGATTTGTTTTTTATTTTGAAAAAGGGGGAGAGATAGATAAAAGATAAGATAGTAAGGGGAATTATCTATTTTTTTGACACAATTTTTTATATATGAAATCTTCAACTATTTCATGTATGCAATCATTGCAAAATCAAGGGGGAGTGAACGGCACAAATAGATATTCTTTTTACTCCTTACCTAAAAATGGTTGTCATCATCAAAAAGGGGAAGAATGTGAATGAATATCATGTAGGTTTTGATGATGCCAAAAAGGTTACTTGATGAGCATGGATTGAATCAAGTCAATAGAACAAGATCAAGTAAATCTAAGATAAGAACTTAGTAAATTTTTTTAAAGAATCTTAATTTGATTGCTTTAGTTTGGCCTCAATATCTTTAGTATCAAACACTCTTTTATCACAGGCTAAATCAGTTCAAAAAGATATTTTTGGACTGGTAATCGATTACCAGACTATGAAATCGATTACCAGAGAGTTTGTGAAGATATTTTTGACTAACGACACAAAACTGTTTGAATTTTGATCTGTGTAATCAGTTACCAGAATCCTAGAATTGATTACCAATGAAGATATTTCAAAAAAAACCTTGGAAAAGTCATGACTCTTCAGAAATATATCTGTGTAATCCTATAATTGATTACCAGTGAGAAAATTTCAGAAAAGCTTTTTGAAAAGACACATCTCTTCAAACCATTTTGAAAAGGCACAATGGGCATATATATATGTGTGTCTAACTTCAAAAAGTAGTGAGAGATTTTAAAAGGAGAACTTAATTGCCAAATGCTCTCTAAACAACTATTGGCAAAACACTTGCAAATCAATTAAGTATTCTTCTAAGATCTTCAATTTGTATTATCATCTCTAAAAGAGAGAAATTCTTCTGTACATTCTAAAAAAATTGTTGTGATCAAGAGATTGTTCGTCTCTTGACATGTGAGAATCCTGAACACAAGGGAGAGGAATTCCAAGGTGTGTTCAGAAGTTGTAAAGAGTTTACTGTAACATCCTAGAAATTTCTACCCGGAGTTTTCGGAAACAATGTATTTTGAATGATTATATATATAAGTATTATTCAGTGTATATGCATATATGTTCTTGATAGAAGTAGGAATAATGGGGGCAAGATATGCGGGTTAGGCTAATTAAGGAAGAGAAATCCATAACTGGGAAGTTATGGGTTAATTCCTAATTAATTAGTTAAAAATCATCGTTTTGCGTGCGACTTAGAATTTAACGAAACCAACCTCTGAACCACGCTCGGGGTTTTATTCTGAGCGTTTTGACATATATATTGCTTGCTTTCGAAAACTGGCCCCGACGGACGCAGAGAAACGCGAGGAACTGGAACCAGAGAAATGACATGCAAACCGAGGCAGGATTTTAGCGTTTCAAAGGTCAGATTTTCTCACTTTTTGTGGCTGAGTATGGGTCACCATCAAAAGAGAAAGTGGGCCCTTTTTGCTCCACTCAAATGGAGACATGTGGCATTGCTTAAATACAATAATAGAAAAAGAGAAAACCCTTTTTATTTAAAACCAAAAAGCTTTTCTCTCTCCTCACTCAGCAAAAGCAGAAAATTCAGAAGCTCTCCCTCTTTCTCACGTTGCTTTTTCCTTCTCCTCCATTCTCCATTGAAACCCCAACAAAGCTCCAACCTTTGGCCATCATTTTTGCCCCAAATCTTGAAAGGAGGGCGTTTTTGGAGTCGTGAAGTGCGTGGCTACGAGTGGGACTTCGAAATTTCAGGTTTGGGTGGACTTCTTTCTCCTTTGATTTTCATGGGTATGGGGTTTTGGGAGATATGATGGGTAGTTTTGTTAGTTTTCTGCTTCATGATGGTTATTTGTGAAGACTCTAGTTGAAAGCTTGTTGAAATTGCCATGTTGGATGAGTTAAACATACCCATTCTGTTTTAGGGTTTTTGTGATGATGTTTGTGATGTTTATATGCTGAAATTGCTGATGGAAAACTGTTAGAGATGAAGGGTAGAACTAACCTAGGGTTAGAAAGTGAGAATGTGATATTATGAGTGGAAAAAGAGTGAGGCTTTGAGAGTTGGAAGGCTAAGTCTGAATTCTGTGGTAAATGGAGGTTAAAGTGAGTTAATACTAGCTTGAAATGTCATTTAGGACTTGGGAGAAAGCTTGGACTGTGCTAGAGAGAAAAACAAATGATCAAAGTGAATAAAGAGCCATTTCTAGGGCAAATTTGGGTGTTGAAGAGTCAAATTTTGATTCGGTGGAATTTTAGGTGTAAATTCAGTTTGAGCAAGTTTAGATTGAGGTTATGGACTTGTGTGAGGTGAGAGTTTGCTTCAAACTTACCTCATTCTCAATTTCACTTTTCAAACCTAGAAAACCCATTGAATTGAGGGGTGTTGGACACCTAGATTCTGTGTTGCTGTGCTGTAAAGCTTGATTTTGGGTTAGACATGGTTGATACATGATTTGGGACTTGTAGGAATTGATTTGGGCAAGATTGGATGAGAGGAAGTGTGATTTTCGAAATCTGCACTTATGCAGAATTTTGCTGTCAAAATAGGTGCAGCAGAATTTTGGCTTTGTGCAGAAAAATGCTTGTGTGTGGTAGGCTGTGGAAAGAGTAGTACAGAATGAGTTCTGGACGTTTGTTAGTAGATCCCAACGGTCAAAATGTAGTCTTATGCACTAGAGACTTCCAGTAAAATTTTCGAGTCGATCCAACGGTTAATGAACCGGAACGAAGGAATTGTTACTGGGGTCTTTAAGTGAGAAAAGCTGTGATTTGGTTGGTGTTTTGGCAGAGTTTTCTGCCTTTGCTCTGTTTTGCTTGGCTGTGATAGCTTGTGCTGTTTGAATGTTGTTTTGCTTGGATGTTGTGGAAGCTTGGGAGGATTGATGGGGACCCGGTGTTGAGAGAAACGAGGATATGGGCTACGTGGGAGTACGTGAGCTCAGTTGGAGGTGGGCAACAGGGGATGGTGGGTTTATGCGCGCTTTGTGGATGTGGAAACTTGTTGTGCACCATCGCCTGACCGCCACCTAGTACCACATGTGATGGGTACCCCATAATCCTACAAGCTTGAGATGAGGAAGTGTTGAAGGGTGAAACTTCCTGCTTTTATTGTTGACCACAGAGTGGTACCTGGAGATATGTCGCGGGGGTCAGGAGATCTTGGGGACGTCAGGTGGGGTGCTATTGCCCAAAACCAAGCTTGACCAATCCCGACCCAACCCGGGCATAGTCGGTCAGTGAGAACCTGTGATGTACCTAAACAGGCGAGCTCCTGGCAGTCAACAGATAAAAGGAACAAAGACCACAAAGCAAGGAGGCTTGTGGTGGCTGGCCAGCTGTGAACTTTGATTGATATGTGGGTTATGGCCTCTGGTAATCGATTACCAAGGGAGGGTAATCGATTACAAGGCTTAAAAATGAAGACAGGAGGCTAAGATGGTCTCTGGTAATCGATTACCACGGGGTGTAATCGATTACCAGGCTTGAAAACGAGGTCAGGAAGCTAAGGAAGCCTCTGGTAATCGATTACCAAGGGGTGTAATCGATTACCAGGCTTAAAAAGGGAACTGGGAGATGGTAGAGGCCTCTGGTAATCGATTACCAGCCTGTGTAATCGATTACACAGAGGAATGGGTCACTGGTAATCGATTACCAAGTATGGGTAATCGATTACACAGTGCATTTTTGCATATTTCATGTCCTGAGGCTGTGTAATTCAAGTTTAGCCTCTGGTAATCAATTACCAAGGCTGTGTAATTGATTACCAAAGATGGAAAGCCTTAAAATACCCCTTTTACTTGCATGTAGTGGTTATGAGACAAATTGTGTGCAGCGCAGTTAGATTCTTGTGAAAGAGTCTACCCGTCTCTTTTCTTTCTTGTAGATCGTGATGGCGGCGCAGCTAATCCGTGATCAAGTAGAGATGGAGTGCCTAGAGGGAGCTTGGGAGACCCTCGAAGGCAACACGAGGTGCCGATTTCGGGGCACCATTCGATTCACGGCTATTTCTTTGGTGCATCCTGATGAACCTGCACGGACGCTTCAACGCACGGTGGAATGGATACTACCCACGCCTACACCATATCGTCTAGTGGAGCCCGTCCAAGTGATCGAGGTAACGTCATCCGAGGAAGACCCTGAGGAGGATCTTGAGGAGCTACCTCCTGAGCCTGCTGTGGATGCTCTTGACTTTCTAGAGGGTGATGAGGATCCATTTCTTGAGGTGGATTCTCCTGAGGAAGTCATGTTGGCATCTGAGGCAGATTCTACGGAGGATAGTGGCCCGGGGGAGATGGCGATCAGCGGAGGCTCTTCATCATAGTGGACAACTCTTCGGACTAGTTTTATATATTTTTTTAGGGTGGGTGTATCTGGGACTGACTGCTTGGTTTACTCTTTTGTTTTTGTATGGGTAGACCTGATGTATAGGAATTTGATGATTGTATACATGTGTCTGAAGCCAACACTCTGGACACCTTTGCTCTGGATGACACTATAAATTTTGTAAAACTCCCATATTTTGGACAACTTTAAATGATGAATGCATTTATAATCGATCTTGTTATTCGAAAAGAAAGCATTAGCAACCTTATTTGTAAAAGAGTTTATCGACCGTATTTTATTCTTTTATTTTCATGTGATGACCTAAAGTAATGGCTGGTACATTCTTCCTTTTGAAACAGCAAAATAGTTTAGAGATTATGAGCGGTAAGAAAGAAATGACTCCGAATAGAGTTGTAAACTGGCCATTCAGGACTCTGTAGTGAGGATTTTCCTTCTAAACCTAGTTATGGTGAAAAGAGAAAGAAATGAAAAAGAAAAAGAAGAAAAAAAAAATTTACCATGGTTTTTGTTATTTAAATTATTACTATTAAACCAGTCATTAATTTAGGGACGCCACATTTACAAAGATAGTGAAAAATCTCAAGTGGTTTGCTTGAGAACTGGAAGTTTGCAATTCTCTCTTCCCTTATCTCAATTATTTTATTGCAGTTTACTCTATCTTGCACATTTAAAAGAAAATTATTAAATTGATTGCTTCTTCTTCTTCTACATTCTAAGCCTATCATATATCATTTAAAAGGGGGTTAAAATGTGTTAGTGGGAAAATTTTAAAACTTAATTCACCCTTGTTAGACCTTGTGGCCTCGATAATCTTAAGAGGGATAGACTTAGAATGCAGAAGAAGCAGAAACAATCAATTTAATAATGTTCTTTAAACATGCAAGACAAAATTGATTGCAATAACATAAATGAGATAAGGGAAGAAAGAATGCAAATACAGTTTTATACAGGTTCGGCCACAACCCGTGCCTACGTCCAGTACTCAAGCAACCCACTTGAGATTTCCACAATCTTTGTAAAATCCTTTACAACTTCTGAACCACACAGGGACACCCCATCCCTTGTGTTCGGGAATCCTTAGAACTCAAGAGACCCTCGGTCCCTTAATTAATTTCATTGAGTAAGAAGAATGGAAGAAGAATTCTCTCTTCAAGAGAAGAATATTACAATGAAGATCCATGTAAGAATCCTTATAGATTTGGCAAGTGTTTGGCCAAGGATTTCTTTTGAGAGAGCATTTGACAATGAAGTTCTTTTGGAATCTCTCTCATTGTCTTTTTAAAGGATAAGACATTTTGATCAATCAAAACTCTCTCATAAAATTCGTGCCCAAGTCACCTATTCATAGCCTTTGATGACCATTCACAAATCCAATGAAAAGATTTGACTGTTGGCATATTTTCTAAAAACTCTTCACTGGTAATCAATTACAATGTTTGTGTAATCGATTACACAGTTATAATTTGAAGGGTCATGACTTTTGAATTTGAATTTCAAGAGTTTCGTTGCTGGTAATCGATTACAGACATATGGTAATCGATTACATGTTGAAAATTCAAATTCAAAACTCTTTTCAACAACTATTTCTCAACCCTGTCTTCCGGTAATCGATTACCAAAGCCTTGAATGTCTTGAAAGCACTTTGCTTTAAGGCAAGGCTTGATCTTGAGTTAATCTTGAAGCAAGGCTTTGTTTGTTGAAGCAATCTTGTATTAATCTTGAAGCCATGCTTATCTTTTGAAGCAACTTTGTTTGATTCCTCTTTTGACATCATCAAAATCATGTATACATACATTCACATTCTCCCCCTTTTTGATGATGACAAGCATGTGATTTCTTCTCGACACCATCAAAGCTTGCATGATTTACATTCTCCCCCTTTCTCAAGCAAATTCTTCCTGACATCATCAAGATCTTCATGATTTACATTCTCCTCCTTTTTGATGATGACAACCACCTATAGGTTAGGAGCAAAAACAAAGAAAAAATATCTATTTGCATATAGTTTACTCCCTCTTGATTTTGCAATGTTTTCTTATATGAGACAGTTGAAGATTTCATATTTTTCATATATAAAAATTTGTCTCATAAAGAATAGATAATTTTTCTTATTATTTTATCTTTTATCTTTCTCTCCCCCTTTGTCAACATCAAAAACAAATCATGAATAGAGAGGAGAAAAATGTTACCACTTGTTGCAATGTATGAGAATCAAGTGATACCAAAAGGCATTAAAACAATCATTCAATATTAATCAAGCAAAAACAAGTATAGTAAGACATCAATCAAAAACACAATCAAACATAATCAATCAAATATACAATCAAAAGAAATCAACAAAAGACAATCAAAAACAATTATCAAAACTCAATAAAAAACAATCAACAACCACAATTAATCAATTATAATATATAATCAATCAATCAAACTAACAAACGTTGAATATCATTCAAGCAAAAACAAACACATCAATAAAAAAAACACAGTCAATCAATCATCAAGGTCAATCTAAACTCAAGTAGAAAACAAGCATAGAAAGTAATCAATCAAAGACAAGTGACCTGTTGGTATCATTCGATATCACTTGTTGGGCTTGTTGATCAAGTGGCCTTTGTTCCTTGTCTCCATAGATCACATATTTACTTTTCTTGGGGAGAAATGTGGCCTTTGTTTGTTGTCTTCATAAATCACATATCCACTTTATCTTGGGGAGGAATATGAATAAACTTTGATGCATGCCATGTGTTTGGAGAAATTGCTATCAATGTATCGACTTTGCTCTTCTCCATTTTCATAGTCTTTCATCATGATACCCATACTTATGATTTTATTCTCTAAATCACTTGAATAATTTATGACATTAACTTCCCAAGTGATGTATCCTTTCTTTTCTTTCTTCTCTTTGAAATTCATCATGTCGAATTTTTCCATTCTTCTTTTAAACACAGGACAATTGAATCTCATGTGCCCAAGTTGATCGCACTCAGCATTTTGGGGCTTAAAGAGGAATTTTCTTCTTTCTTCTTTCATCATCATCTTCTTTCTTCTGTAGTTTTTTTATATGTAGTTGCATTTCTCTCTACCATTGTAGGAATAAAGGAATCAAATTCATTGGCTTCCCATATCTTTAGATCTATGACTTCTTTAAAGATCTGCATTCGGATTTTCCAATAATGATAACCCTCACCATTGAACATAAGAGCCTATTGATAGAATTTCCCTCGGGAAATGGAAAGTTGGATGAGGCCATATCTATTCTTGAAGTTTTTAAACTTTATACAAGAATCCTGCTCTGATACCACTTGTTAGACCTTGTGGCCTCAATCAATAATCTTAAGAGGGATAGACTTAGAATGCAAAAGAAGCAGCAACAATCAATTTAATAATGTTCTTTAAACATGCAAGGCAAAATTGATTGCAATAACATAAATGAGATAAGGGAAGAGAGAATGCAAACACAGTTTTATACTGGTTCGGCCACAACCCATGCCTACGTCCAGTACTCAAGCAACCCACTTGAGATTTCCACTATCTTTGTAAAATCCTCTACAACTTCTGAACCACACAGGGACAACCCATCCCTTGTGTTCAGGAATCCTTACAACTCAAGAGACCCTCGGTCCCTTAATTAATTTCATTGAGTAAGAAGAATGGAAGAAGTATTCTCTCTTCAAGAGAAGAATATTGCAATGAAGATCCATGTAAGAATCCTTATAGATTTGGCAAGTGTTTGGCCAAGGATTTCTTTTGAGGGAGCATTTGACAATGAAGTTCTTTTGGAATCTCTCTCGTTGTCTTTTGAGAGGATAAGACATTTTGATCAATCAAAACTCTCTCATAAAATTCGTGCCCAAGTCACCTATTTATATCCTTTGATGACCATTCACAAATCCAATGAAAAGATGTGACTGTTGGCATATTTTCTGAAAACTTTTCACCGGTAATCGATTAAAATGTTTGAGTAATCGATTACACAGTTATAATTTGAAGGGTCATGACTTTTGAATTTGAATTTCAAGAGTTTCGTTGCCGGTAATCAGTTACAGACATATGGTAATCGATTACATGTTGAAAATTCAAATTCAAAACTCTTTTCAACAACTATTTCTCAACCCTGTCTTCTGGTAATCGATTACACTGCCTGGTAATCGATTACCAAAGCCTTGAATGTCTTGAAAGCACTTTGTTTTAAGGCAAGGCTTGATCTTGAGTTAATCTTGAAGCAAGGCTTTGTTTGTTGAAGCAATCTTGCATTAATCTTGAAGCCATGCTTATCTTTTGAAGCAACTTTGTTTGATTCTTCTTTTGACATCATCAAAGTCATGTATACATACATTCACATTCTCCCCCTTTTTGATGATGACAAACATGTGATTTCTTCTCGACACCATCAAAGCTTGCATGATTTACATTCTCCCCTTTCTCAAGAAAATTCTTCTTGACATCATCAAGATCTTCATTATTTACAACCCCTCCTCTTAAGTTATTGAGGCCACTTGTCCAACACTATCTTCCTTAGAAAACAACTTCCTAAAAAGAAAGGAAAGAAGGATAGAAAACATAAAAAGGCCTACATAGCTTGGGAAGACAATGCATCCACATCCTCTGACTCTTCTATTGAACAAGAAGTTGCAAATGTCTGCTTGATGGTAGATTCAATGAATGACTCCTCTACGATTGAAGAAACTGAGGTAAATTCTGAATATGAGGAAGTTTTGCAAGCATTTAATGAAATGCATGAAGAAGCAGAAAGGCTTGTTGTTTCAAACAATAAGCTAAGAAGCGATCTAAAATTGCATATCACTAAATTTGCTTCAACACAAAGTGAGTTGGATAAATTGAGACAAGAAAATGAAAAGCTTGTTTCAAGCTATAAAGCCACGGGTTGTGTTTGTGCTTCTACTTCTCTTAATATGGATGATTACAAATCTTTACAAATTGAGTTTTAGAAGTTCAAAAAGGATCACTATGAAGAACGTATGAAGTTGCAAACTAAGCTTTCCTATCTTAAAGATATTTTTAGAAAAACGAACAAAGGAAATAGTGATCTTAATCACTTGCTCAGTGTGAAAAAGCATACTACCGATAAGACTAGTTTGGGGTATAACAAGAAAATTAACTACCTTTTCTAAGAAAACCAAGTTTGCATCCTCCAAAAGGGTGAACCCAAACTAAGTCTCCAAAAAGAAAAACATAGTGCATTCTAAGCCTACAACAAAGACTTGTTATTATTGCATGAAAATAGGACACACATATCTTATAAATGCTATGTTAGAAGATTTGACGTTCCTAGAGGTAAATATGTTTGGATCTCTAAAGATTTAATTGTTGAAATTAACCCTATTGGACCCAGCCTTAATTGGGTCCACCTCTCTCTAATTGATTTTGTCTTGTAGGTGTGCCTAAAATTAAGAGACTCACTATGGTACTTGGAAAGTGGCTACTCTAGGCACATGATGGGTGACAAGTCTAGACTTACTGACTTTGTGTCAAAGGATAGAGGATATGTCACTTTTGGAGACAACAATAAGGGAAGAATTATGGGAGAAGGAAATATTGGAAATCAACACAAGACTCAAATGAAAAATGTTCTATATGTTAATGGACTTAAGTACAATCACTTGTGCATAAGTCAACTATGTGACAAAGGCTTAAAAATGGAATTCAACAAGAACTGTTGTCTCATTTGTGAAGCTATATCTGGTGAGGTTGTTCGCATAGGTAAAAGAATATGTAACATCTACATGTTGAATATTAAACATGCATCATTTTATGAACTTAGTTGCTTTGTAAGTAAGATTGATGATTCTTGGTTATGGCATCGTAGGGCTGCACATATGAGCATGCATCATCTCAATCATCTAGTTAAAAAGAACTTAGTGATTGGTATTCCAAAACTCAAGTTTAAGAACATAAATTGTGTGAAACATATCAAAAGGGAAACAAGTTAAAACTCTTTTCAAAGTAAAAATGTTGTTTCTACTTCAAAACCCCTTGTGTGAGTGATCCTTATAATGATACAAATATATATAGAGAGAGACATTCTTATATCACTCATAACAGACTTTGACTGAATCTCTTGTAGATCGATTGCAATTGTATGCATTGAAATGATCAAGGCCATGTTTGCATGTTTAGCCAAGAGCCAAAAAGCCTACCCTGCATTGTTTATCCCTGGTACCTTACTTTGAGCTTAATTGATGTATTCTTTTCTAATTCCCTAACCTTGAAATTTATATGTTTATATATCCGCTACTACTCTTAACTTAAAGGATAGGAGAGCATAGGTCTAGGAATTGGGAAAAGTTTTTAGTTTGGAGTGGCAATGCACCACTCAAAGGGAACAAAATAAAGGGTACCAACAAGCTATCATGTGAACAAAGGTTGAAAGTATTATCCTCTTTATCTCTTCTAAAGTATTGAAAAAGGAAAAATCTGAAAAACAAAAAACTAAAGAAAAAACAATAGAGAAGCAAAGTAAAGAAAGCATAAAAAATAGAGGACAAAGCAAAGTATGTATGAAATTGAAAACCGGGGTACCAAATATTGGTAGAAAGTGAATGAAATGAAATGAAGAAACTAATGCTTTCATTCCTCTAAGTTACTTTGAAATATCTAGAAAAACCAATACTCTTTGTTAGCCAAACCCCATTACAAGCCAATAAAGTCTTGAGTGATCTTTGCTATGTGATGAAAATCAATGTTGAATTGTGGTGTTATAAGATGTGAATTGAGTGAAACACTTACCCTAGCTAAATCATGAGCTTAAGAGCGAAACACTATATGAGAGGACAAATTGTTATGTGATTAGGTTTGTAATGCCACTCTTGAAGCATATTTTAAACTTTGCAAACAATTTGGTTGAGCTGAAAAGTTGAATGTGGGCACCATACTTAGACAATTGAAGCACACAATCAAATAAATCATTCAATAAAAAAGGGGAATTCAAGAGAAGCGTGTTTGTAACTTATCAAGGTGAATCCTTGTTCTTATTTTTAGTCTAGTTTTATTTTAAATTTTTACTAGTTAGTTTGTTTTTAGTTCAGTCTTGCTTGAGGACAAGCAAGGTTTTAAGTTTCGATTATTGATAAATGTCAAATTTACCGTATTTTCATATGCAATTTGAGACGTTTATTTGATACTTTAGGCCTTTTTTGAATCAAATTCATCATGTTTTCAATTTTTAACATATTTTAGATAAGAATTATGATTTTAGAAGTTTTTAATATGATTTTATGAGTTTTTATAGAGAAATAAGACAATTTTACAAGGTAGTCTCGCTCAAGCAAGGTATAGGCTACTCAAGCCAACTTAAATAAAAGAGAACATGAAATTTTACGGAAGATATCTCGCATAAGTGAGGAGTGCGCCAGACAATGTGTCTAGAAATTGAATTAATTCAAAACAGAGATAATTATGGAGATATAACTCAAAGATAAATGAAGAAAATCACTTAGAAGATAATTGCAACAATTAAATCAAATTATATCAGCTGAAGAGATAATTTCCTTGTATAGATTATATTATTTTGTAAATTAAGGAAATTACATGTCTCTATTAAACACATCTATGATTCTATAAATAGAGAGGCATAGGTAGCAACAAAAAACAACCTCTACACACCACCCTTCCCTGAAAAAACCTTATTCTCTTCCCTCTTATTCTATTTTATGAGTGACTAGTTTCTTTCTTAGTTAGTGTCATACCCTAATTTTGTCCGGGGACTATCATTCATTGATCTTTTGATCCTTGCTAGTCGACTTATGGTGTTGAATGCCCGTTACAATGTGAAATAGATGATCATATAGTGTTTTGATCAAGAATGCGAAAAATACCAAAAAAAAGGGGGCAAAAGGGTCTTTTACTTGGTTTTCCTGGACCCTAGCTCGCCCAGGCTAGCCTCTGGCTTGCTTGGGCCACCAAATAGCTTCATGGTGAAGAAAACAGCTCGCCTGGTCAAGTTTCAGCTCGCTTCGACGAGCTACAACTGCCCCAAAGTGACCATTTGCTTATAATAGGTGTCCTAGGGGTGTTTTAAAGGGTTACAAGGTTCAGAAGTGGAGAGAATTGAGAGAATTAAGAAAGATGAAGAAGAAAGAAGAGGAAACGAAGCCGAGGCGCTAACGAATTGCGATCGCAATCATTCCCTACATCGTTCCTTTTTCCGTGTTCTTCGTGCGACTGTCGATTAGTTTTTTTTTTAAGATTTAAATGTGATCCATGTACCCTTAGGGGTCCCCCTTGTTATTATGTGCACATCCATCTTCTCCATCTATCATCGACGATCTTGTTTTTCTTTGAAAAGTTCAATCTTAACCGATCACTAGTATTGTAAAGTTGTCTTTAAAGAGATTGAAAGTTAATAAACGAAACCAAGATAAAACCAACTCATAACTAACTTCTTTTATCAAACATCACTTGAGATAGTTTTAAGGTCCAACGCCTTAACGATTCTCTCCACTTTTCAAATTTAAAAGATCATTTTAAGGTCCAACGCCTTAACGATTCTCTTCGCTTTTCAAAATCGTTTCAAGGTCCAACACCTTAAACAACTTTTTGTTCGCAATTAAAATTAATCTTTCAAAAACATAAAAAATCAATTTAACACACAAACATTCAGATTTAAAGAACTACGTAGGTCTGAATTCCTCATACCACCTGAGGATACGTAGGAGCAAGAACAGCCCCTTTGTCGACCCCAAAAAGCAAAAAATAGAAAAAGGGAAAATAAATAATTTTGAAGTCATGTTGTGCACACTCGATTAAAGTTGTCATCCCTTGTGACGGGCGCATGGGGTGCTAATACCTTCCCCATGTGTAAATAACTCCCGAACCCTTATTTTCAAAATTCGTAGACCTCTTTTTGGTTTTTCTGACGTTTTCCCTTAAATAAGCGTTGGTGATGACTCCACTTATTTTCTCCCTTGGAGACAAACGCTTTGGCCTATTTATTTATATGTTTTCGCCATCTCATCGTGAGGTAGGTTTCGATAGATGGCATCTCCACTAGGGACTGTTAGAGAGTTAAGCCATTCGATCAGTGTGCAATGTTTTATCGTGACTTCTTCTTTATTTATGTTCCCTCTTTTCTTTTATCTTTTGTTTTGTCCATAATCGTGTATAAACTTTGCTATGTTATTGTGGTTGGTATGTGTCTGTCTATCTATTACATTTGTAGTTAGAAATATTTTTGTTCTACACACACATGGCACCAGGCTATGTGAAGACTGATCTAGGTCTGGATAGCGTAGGCCAGCTGGCATTTAGGCAGCGGGAGATCAGAATTATGGTCGCTGGAAGGGATGTTGCTGAGGAGAAGCATCATCCAGATCTTTGTCAAGTGGTCATGTTAGTGTGTATGATTCGCACTTGCCTTCCCATCACATTTCGTGCAAATTCCTGTCCCAGGGAGCACAGTAGCTGGCCTATGGCCTCCTCATCAAATCCTAAGACCTAGCTTCTTCTCTCGCTGTACTCACAACACTGCCCCTCCTCTAGGACTAACAGATGCCCCAGGAATTGGTTGATAGCATCTTCATCATAGGGGATCCATTAGCCCTGCACCCAGGAGCGCTAATCCATGACTCCTTCTTCGGTGGGCCAGGCATTTGCATAGAACTCCATGACTATCTTAGGGTCATACTTAGCCATAGGCTCTATCAGCTGGGTCCACTGCCTCCTGGCGACCTCCTCCTGGAATTCTGTGTATTCCCCTTCTCTTAGTTGGACCCGTCTCTCTTTGAGGAAAGACCAACTCTTGATCTCTTCGAAGTGGCATTGATGCTCCTCGCTTCGGAAATAGTGTCCATCAAACTCAATCTTCGCTTGCGGGGCTGCACTGGATCCCCCCTAGCGGTAGTCTTCCTAGTCCTTTTAGTAAGAAGCTTCTTTGGAGCCATCTACCACAAAAAGGAAACAAAGGCAAAAGACACTAGTATCTTAGTAAAATTATTATTATTATTATTATTATTATTATTATTATTATTATTATTATTATTATTATTTTAAAAAGAATAGCTAGTCATTGAAATTTTTCTTTTTCCCCCTTTTTTTTCTTTAAAATTTATATTATTATCTATATATTTTTTTCTACACACACACACACACATATGTATATATGTATACATATATATTTGTACATTTATTTCTAGCAAATCAATAAGCTAATTTGTGCACAAAATCACTCTAGAACAGCCTTAAAATGAGTCCAAAACAACATTTAAACACAAATTTAATCCGCTTACTTGCTTCAAATTTAATAAGAAATGGTGGTAACTTAAAATTCAACAAGTTACTTGCCCATCAACAACTCAAATGATTTTTCTTAATTCAATCCACAACCCTATGTAAATTATCAATTTGAGTTGATATCATCCCTAGCTAAGTGACTAAACATGTTCACACTTTAAAACTTAAAAGAGAACATAGCCTTAACCCTTGTGGCATTTCATCAAACACTTGGTGGGTACATGTTGAAGCACGAAAAAATGAGGGATAAAGAGCACATATGACATGCAAATTCGTAAAAGAAGCAAGGATAGGCCTAGAGCTATCCAGTACAGCCACCAACCTAAGCATTTGATCATGGGTTCATTCACAACTCCTCCGAAAACCATTGCAAAGCAAGCAACCACCAAAGAAACAAATATCACAAGGAAGAAGTAAAAATAAATGGAGATGTCACTTACTTGAGTGGGATGAATGGAAACCAAGAATAATTGATACAAATGTGCAGAAAAAAGCTTGAATTTGCCCCAACAATGGAGGTCCTATGGGTTACTATGAATCTTTTGTTGAGTTTTGAAGAAAATGGGGGAAGATGGGGTGAAATTTGGCTTCACCCCTCCCCCCTTTTTATTTTTCATCAGACCTTGCTCGCCCAGGCAAGTTGAATTTTTTTTTTTTCAAATTTTTTTTGCAAAGTTTGTTATATATATTTCCCTTTTAAACCTTATTAATTATGTATAAGCTTAGGGGAATTCATGTGATAATTCAAGAAAACGAACATGAAATTAAAGAGCAAAGTTAGAGATACTAGGTTGCCTCCTAGGAGCGCTTCTTTAACGTCTTTAGCCGGGCACTGGGTGGTGATCGATCTGATCATGGGCCTAGCACCTGTTAGTACTTGCCCTAATGCTTTGACAAAGAAAGTGTTATCATGTAAATGTGAAAGCATACTACAAGATACTTGTATCACCTTTTCACTTGCCCCTAGGCTTACCCAAGTTGGTGCGATGCTGGCCATCACCCAAACTGACTCTTCGTTCATTTTCCGATTTGCAGGGTCCCTTGATGATAAGATGTAGATGCATGCATGTTTATGATCGAACGTTAAACGTAATAATTAAATGGGTGTTGTCGTGTTCAATTTTACTTAACGCTTACGGCACCCCTACTGAACATGCCAAATGGCTATAGAATGAGTGAGCAAGAATGAGAGTGTACATTCTTAAAGACAATAAAGTGTAAAGGACACAACACTAGAGGTAGAGATGCAAATTATTAATCCATATTTATTAATGTTGTGATTATGGCTTACAAAAAATTTAAGACTCGAAGATCCAAATAAGTCCTTGAGGAAGCCCAAACATTGAGTCTTCGAATTGCCCCAAGCATCACGCGTAATACCGCTTGACTATGTCAAAATTCACAGGCGAAGGCAGCTCTTTGTCATCCATGTTCATAAGCAACAACGCTCCTCCCGAAAAAGCCTTCTTCACAACAAACGGCCCTTCATAGTTCAGGGCCCATTTCCCTCTATGATCCTATTAAACCTGCGACACTTTCTTTAGAACAAGGTCCCCCTCGCTGAACTTATGCGGGCGCACCCTCTTGTCTGAAGCATTTTTCACTTTGCTTTGATATAGTCGCCCATGGCTCATGGCGGCCAATCTTTTACCTTCGATAAGATTTAACTGATCAAAGTGTGCCGAGGCCCACTCTGATTCTTCCAATCCTGACTCTGCTAGGATTCCCTAAGAAGGAACCTCCACCTCAAATGGGAGCACAGGATCCATCCCGTACACCAAAGAAAAAGGGGTTGCCCCGGCCAAACTCTCTTGAAAAAAATGCATCAAGAGTTTCTCATTTTTCGCGTACACCCCCATCTTCCAACAGTACATCTTCAGGTGGTTCTTGGGACAAGTAGTCCCCTTGTCCTTATCGAAATCCGGTACCTTGAACTTCAGAGGATAACGACGTCGGGCACTAGGCACAGCTCAGCCATGTCAGCAAAAGGGTAATCTCCAATCCCCTCAATGGCCCTCATCCTTTCCTCTACAAAATCAAATTTCTCTCTTTCCTCCATGGCAGGAGGCAGTCTTCCCACCGAGAAATTTAAAGGTTGTAGTGGGTGATGTTGAGGGCCCCACGAGGTGTTAGGCTAGGGCATGCCACCAAATGCTGGCCCCTCAGTGGCATATCCATGGTAAGGCTTGAAGTCAGCCAGAGCGTGGTCTCGAGGTTCTTCACATGCCCCCCTTATGGGTTGAGCAAAATGTGCATGCCCCAAATGGGGTTGCTGGCTTTCAAGGGGAACAGGAGCAGATTGGTCGGCATTCTCGTCGAGCACATGTACAGCATTGGGTGGCGTGTAGTTGGGAGGTAAGCCGTATGGTGGGAAAGAATTCTTACTTTGCACAACATGGGGACCGCCTGTACTTCCCAATGCTTCTCCTCCCTAACCTACCACGTCCGGGACTGAACAACTCATTTGATTTACGCCAAATGGGTGGGTCGTATCCACCTCAACTGCAGCGCTGGTAGTGACAACTGCAACCACATTGCTTTCCATTATTTTCTTCATACTCAACATGGCCTCCATCATGGTGGCTATTTGGTCCTCCATGGCCTCCATGTCGGCCTTCATTTGTTCTTGAACTTCCTCTACCTCGCTCATGATTCTAGCTCTAGCGCGCGTTTGGTAAGGGTGCCGTAAAGCGCGTTCATTCTTTTTGGTTACTATGATTACTTTTTTATGATGATAATGACTGCTATAAACAAAATGCAATGAGGAAAGCGACAACTAAATAAACATGAATGCATGATAATGATAAGTTGCTGAAGTATTGAATCCACGCAGAACTTTCAGTAAAGACATAGGGTCAAATCAAATCCAATTTTTATTAAGAAACAACACCGTTTATCTTGCCAAAGCCAAAGCATAAATACAACACAAACGCCTCAGCGATTCCTAATTATGTGGGACATCAGTTCGACCATGTGTTGGTAGTAATCGAAAAGACCATGAACTTCATCGGGAGTCGAGTACGTGTCGACCATTGCCTTGGCTCTGGCTAACAACCTTGGAAGCTCTTGACTACCATTCAGAGTGGGAGTGAACCTATCCATCCATTTCATAGCTTCCCCGTGCAATGATTCTATCACCCTGTCTCTTACCTCCCTTTCAATATGCAGAGCCGATACCTTCGCATGTTCATCCTCCAGCCTTTGCCTATGACTAGCAGCTAGGTTCACCTTCTTCTTATATTGATGAATAATTGTCAACATATTCTCTTCCGTTCTTCTCAGTTGTTCCATCAAACTTCTCTTCGCCCTTTGACAAGCCTTCAACTTATTCTCTAACACCATGCTTTCCTTCCTTGACTCATCCCTCTAGGCCCTTCTAAGCTTGAGCTTGTTGCTGCTACCCCATAGAGCCCCTCGAAACTTATTCCTGCCCCATTCTTCCTTTCGGACCCTTTTTGTTTCCTGCTCTAATGCTTTGACTGTAGTCATGTTGACATCTCTCAGCTCATCACACTCTTTCCTGACCCTAGTGACCACCTTCTTTAGCTTCTCCTTGACCATTCTCATTTTTTCGAGCTTGCTTTTCTTCGCTTTCCTCAGGTACTTCAGCCTCTTTCCCACTTAGGCCTTTTAGCTTTGGGAGCCAAGTTATCCCTTGCGTCCTAGACTTCAACCACTTGTGATAGCCACTGATGATGCATTGCCAATTGCCCTAAGCTCCTTATCTTTCCTTTCCGCTGTATTCCACGCTTTACAGATTCTCTGAAGTATCTTCGCATTGGCTTCATTGAAACCTCGCGTGATGAAAGGCACAATGATCTCCTTCAACGGTGCACCTCTCATAGGGTAGCCAAGTTGTCTTATGGCCATTATGGGATTATAATTAATACAACCCCTCGTTCCCATTAAAGGGATGTTTGGGAATCCTTCACACGAGCATAACACTCATTCCCTTCCTTCTTTCCATTGGGGGAACCAGTTAATGGACGCTCCTACCATACCTGCCAAGAGTTCTTCCCAATTTTCTTTTCCCTTTTTGGTGCACATGCGATGACCTTGCAGAGGACAGATAGACCTAACTTCATGACAAAAAACATGGGAGACCAACCACACATAAAGAACAGGCGTACAACCGATGATTCTTGCACTGTTCTTCTCGCATCTCAAGTCAAATGTATCATATGCATCGACCAAAACAGCGATGACCGGGCTTTCCTTGCTGTGATGATAAGCGATACAGGCATTGATCGCTGCTAGGTCCACTAATCCGTCTACATTCGGGAATAGTATAGTCCCAAACACCAACAGTGTTAATATGTCAATGAGCGAGGTCCACTCCCCTTGATTTGCCAAAGCTTTTACCTTCTCCTCCAAGCACTTCCTTAGTATCCCAACCACCCCATTTCTATTTTGCTTCAACTAGTCTAGCTCCTGTTCCGCGATCTTGACCACTTTGGCTATTCTTTCCATAGAAGGATAGAACCCAGAAAAAAGGTATGGCTTCCTTCCTCCTAGCAGGCATCATAAGATCCATTCGAACTCTTCTATGGTCAGAGCCAACTAAAAATCTCTGAAAGTGAAGCATCTGAGCGACTGGTCGTAGTATTGAGCGAGGGATACAATGGCTTCAACAAACACTTCTACCATGGCCAAATCCCAGATTTTCCCATACGCCTTGCTGAAGGCTTGACGTCGAACTTGATCCATCCATTGTCCTAGTTCTCACAAGCTAGCTAGTTCTAGGTTCTTGACTTTGACATGATAGAACCTCTTTTTAAAGGAGGGCGCTTGGTCCGACCCCATGTTTGCGGGAATGAAAATTCTGATGACCAATACTTCAACACCCTATCATAGAGTAGGTATGATGAATGCATCAGGGCATGTTTATGCTATGCATGACAAAATGCATTTATCTACGGACACAAGAGCTCAGAAGACCATCTCTTATTACCCACAATGCATTGGGTATCATGGTTTGTTTGCAGTCATTACCATGGTGCCCAATGCATGCAATTAAAAAGGCGATGCAGACTTTTCTGGCCTCCCGTGATGAAGATGACGAAAACAAATGCAAGACATGAGCAATGACACAGCATGAGTATGCATGCGTGAAAGTAATGACTAAAGACAAAAAAGATCATGTGGTTGGTAGCACAAAGAGAAACATGCTAAATTAATGAGCATGATAATGCAATGACTTAATGCCAAAATGCCATGTGAGAACATAATAACATGGTAAACACAGGAATGATGTACACAATCACAACGTCATAAAGATATGCATGACTAGATCAAGGAAACAAAACATGGTGTGTTTTTTCCATGTCCCTAATTTAGGAACCTAACGGAAAGGATTAAAATTTTTCTATTTAGTGACAACTCCCAAGGGTGGTCATACATAACTTTCAAAGTTATCTAGAGATATCATCCTCTTGATATCAAACATTGTGGCGGTAGGGACTACCAGTGACAATGTATCATCAAAAGAGGAAAACTCTAGATGAGGTTTCACTGTTATCAAGCGAGTCGGAGACCCGGCATAACCACAGATCGACCTCCAATTCCTATGTCTCACACAGACCTGGCTATAGGGCCTAATAACTCACTGTGTGTGCAAAGGTGTAGGTGTCATGTGTGCATAGAACAAACAAATATTTCTAATTATGCATATAATAGGTAGACAGCCACTCACCAAACACAAAAGCATAGAAAAGGGGTTATACAAATATGGACAAAACAAGAACATAAAAGTGAAAAGGGAAACTAAGTTAAAAAAAAGGTCACAATAAACGTTGCAGGCAGATTAAATGGCTTAAATCTCTAACAAAAGGTATCCCTAGTGGAGTCGCCAACTGTCGCAACCTACCCTTCGATGAGAGAGTGAGGCGATGCATCTTCCAAAAAGCAGAACACGCAGGAGTCGCCACCAACATTTATTCCAGGAAAACGTTAGAAAAACCAAAAAGGGGGTCTACGAATTTTGAAAATAAGGGTTAGGGAGTTGTTTACGCATGGGGAAGGTATTAGCACCTCACGCGCCAGTCATAAGGGACGACAACCTTTAATCGAGTGTGCAAAACATGACTTCAAAATTGTTTATTTTCCCTTTTTGTATTTTTTACTTTTTTGAGGTTGACAAGGATGTTGCCCTTACTCTTATGTATCCTCAGGTGTGATGAGGAATTCAGACCTAAGTTGTTCTTTAAAGCGAGAAAGTTGTGTCTTGAGTTGATTTTAGGCTTTTGAAAGATTTATATTTAACTAAACAAGAACAAAAAAAAAAGGTCGTTAAGGTGTTGGACCTTGAACGATCTCAAGTGACTTTAATGGAGAGAAATTCAGTTATATGTTGATTTCATCTTGGTTTTATCCATTAACTTTCAATCTCTTTAAAAAGATGATTTACGACACTAATGATCGGTTGAAATTTACTTTACAAGAAGAAAAGAGATTACTGATGATAAGAGAAGGACATGAAGATGCACAAAACAACAAAGAGGACCCCTAAGGGTGCATAGATCATATCCAAATCCTTAAAACAAAAACTAACCAGATGACGAACAAAAAACACCGAATGAAGAACGATGTAGAAGTCGATTACGGTCACAATTCGGCAGTGCCTTGGCCTCGTTTTTCTCTTCTTTCTTCTTCTTCTCTCTGATTTCTCTCAAAATCCTCTTAATACTGAATATCCAACCCCTTCCTCAGCCTCTCTCATGCCTATTTATAGGAAATGCGGGCATTTGGGACTATGGCAGCTTGCCTAGGCAAGCTGTTACTTAGTCCAGAAGAAATTGGCTCGCCTAGGGGAGCTGGTTCCTTTAGCCCTAAGCAATTTGGGGGCCCAAGGGAGCCAGAGGCTAGCCTTGGCGAGCCAAGGCCCAAAAAATTGCCTGAAGTGACCCTTTTGCCCCTCCCCTTGGGTATTTTCCGCATCCTTGACCAAAACGTCGAACGATCTCACACCTTGTCCAAAAACTGGCGTCGAACAATACCTTACGGTTAGCAAGAATCAAAACATCCGTGAATGATAGTTCCCAGACTAAATTAGGGTGATGTAAGCTCGATTGGAGCTTGAAGGCCTAAGATCTTCTTCATCAATGGATTCCTTTGCTTCTTGGAAGAAGAATGATAGTGGAATGGAGAAGGAAGAGAGAGAGGAGACACCACTTCAAGGAGTAGATGAGTCTAGAAGAAGCTCACCACCATAGGAGGCCATGGATAAGAGATTGGAGGAAGAAGGAGATGAATGAAGGAAGAGGAAGAGAAGAGCATGAAATTTTATGCTCTAAAAGAGCTCTGAAATCTGAAGTTTAATTTTCAAATCATCAAAGTTGAAAAGATGGATACACATGACCTCTATTTATAGCCTAAGTGTCACACAAAATTGGAGGGAAATTTGAATTTCTTTTCAAATTTCACTTGAATTTGAAATTGAATTTGTGGAGCCAAATTTTGGAGCCAAAATTTCACTAATTATGATTAGTGAATTTTAGCTATGGTTCAGTCCACTAATCCAAGATCAAGTCCAAGATTCTCCACTAAGTGTGCTTAGGTGTCATGAGGCATGTAAAGCATGAAGAACATGCACAAAGTGTGACTATATGATGTGGCAATGGGGTGTAGCAAGCAAATTCTCACCTCCCCCTCTAAAATTTAATTGGATTGGGCTTCTCCCAATTCAATTAAATTTATTTCTCAACACACACATCAAATATTCACTTAATGTATGTGAAATTACAAAACTACCCCTAATACAAAAACTAATCTAGGTGCCCTAAAATACAAGGGCTAGAAAATCCTACATTTCTAGGGTAACCTACCTACATTATGGAGCCCTAAATACAAGGCCCAAAATTAAAGAAACCTTAATCTAATATGTACAAAGATAAGTGGGCTCATACTTAGCCCATGGGCCCGAAATCTATCCTAAGGCTCATGAGAACCCTAGGGCCTTCTTTTGCATCTTTGGCCCAATCTTCTTAGAGTCTTCTATCCAATGCCCTTGGGGGCTTGGATTGCATCATTCCCTCCCCCTTGAAAAGGATTTGACCTCAAATCCAGAGGTTCTTGAAACTCATGGATTCTTTCCTCAACACCTGTAAAAAGAATAAAAACGTATGTATTAGTAATATTGGGTATGTTAGAGTACAATAAGGACTGAAAACCCCTTTCTTGGTCATCTTCCCATGAGAGAATATAGTTCCTCACCAACTTAATGAGTGGTGCTAAAAGTATAGAAAAATATGGGACAAACCTTTTGTAAAAGTTTGTTAAGATATTGAAGCCCCAAATTTCCCTTATACTTGGTGGAGTAGGCCACTCAAGAATGACCTTTATTCTCTTAGGGTCCATGGGAAGTCCTTGATCACTGTTTAAAAAGTTAAGGAAAGTAATGGAATAAAACATACCTTTTTCTTTATTTTCATGTTGATTATTCCTACAAAAAATTACGACAAACCTAAGGTGTCCCACATGAGCACCTAGGTTTGCATTGAAACAAAAAATAAGAACAAACCTGCCTAATGAGTCCCTATGTACACAAATCATGAAGATGTTGGGTGCATGAGTGATTTTACAAAAGAGTGTTGCACCACTCAACAAATTAATCATACCACCTATCATAGGGATTTGGTGCCTAATAATACCTATTTTAGGCACCAACAAAGCACAAAGATTTAAGCTCTTGCGAACCAAACCCTCATCCAATAACTCCTTTACTTGAGGAATAACCTAAAGCTCAAGAGGTATGGCGGTGCTAAGAGATGTTTCCCTTGATAGGAGAAGGTAGAAAGATTTTTTAAGAAGGAGTGCTCTTTTGATATCACATTTTGTTGCAAAATGATTTTCCTTCTTAATAATCTTCCTGGGGGAATCCTTTTCCTCTTTTTCCTTCCCCTTGGGCTTTCAAGACAAGGCCTTACTATCCTTCTTTTTCTTTTGGTTTTCTAGTTTTTCTTCCTCATCCCTCTTATCTTTCATAGTTAGTTGATCCTTGGCCACCTGTGAAAGTGTTTGAGGATGCAACACAAATTTAGTGCCAAGATAGGTGAGGGTAATCTCATTAGTTAGGCCATTGTAAATGATCTTCCTATCAAATTGCCATGGCCTTCCTAAAAGAATATGCCCTGCCTCCATGGGAACTATATCACAATTAACTTCATCCTTATACGTCCCAATGGGGAAAGGTACCTTCACTTGTTGGTTAACTATCATTTCCCCTTGTTCATTGAGCCATTCAAGTTTATAAGTTTTTGGGTGAGGAATGATAGTGAGGTTCAACTTGGAAACTAATCTTGTGCTACAACAATTGCAACAAGATCCACTATCCACAATAAGAGAAAAAGTTTTGTCTAAAATTTTGCATCTTGTATGAAAGATGTTCTCTCATTAGGATTGGGATAGATCACAAGATTGACCTCCAAGGAGCCTTCTAACCATTAAGAGGTCACCTTCTTCATGGGGGTAGACTTCCTCACTAGACTCTTCACCCCTTACTTCATCTTCACTTCCACTAGAGGAAGGGCAAGAAGTAGTCTCCTCTTGACTACTATAAATGTCTTGACCCATCATGATCATGGTTTTCTTTGTGGGGCATTGAGAGGCAATGTGACCTCTCCCAAGACATTTGAAGAATTTAATGTTGTTAGTCCGTTCTTGGGAACTAGTCTTAGGGGTGTATTTCTCTATGGTCTTACCCTTATCTTCCTTGGGTTTTGAAGGTGCAGCCCCCAAAATTCCATGGGCTTGGTCCATCCTTGGATAAGAGTGAGAGCCATAAGATTTTGAAGAAGGCTTTCTTTTAATTTTTTGCTCCACTCTAATACAAAGTTGGACTAGCTCATCTAGGTCCCTATATGGAATGAGTTCAACCTTGTCCCTTACTTCCATATTAAGCCCACTAAGGAACCTAGCTATGCTTGTTCTTTCCTCCTCCCTAAGTCCAGCTCTTAAAAGGAGTAGTTCCATTTGTTGTCTATATTCTTCAACACTCATACTCCCTTGTCTAAGCCTTTGGAGCTTGTCCATAAGCTCCCTTTCATAGTAGGAGGGAATGTGCCTCTTCCTAAGGGCACTCTTAAGATCATTCCAATACTCTACTAGAGGATCCCCATGAATCCTTCGGTCCCTAACAAGGGAAGTCCACCAATAGAGGGCATACCCTTGAAAGCTAAGGGTAGCCAATGGAACTTTTCTCTCTTCGCTAATATGATGGCAAGCAAAGAGTTGTTCAACCTTCATTTCCCAATCTAAGTAGACCTCAAATTATTTTTTCCATGGAAATATGGGAGGCTAATGTTAACCTCTTAAGGCCTTCTATCCTTTTCTCTTCTTTGGGAGTGATGTTTAGTATGTGAACTTTGGGGCCCTCTATAATAGTCGCTAAGTTCTTCACTTAAACTCTTGCAAGAGTCATGACTACTATAGGAGGCATGTTTTTCTCTTTTCATTTCTTTCATTATTTTTCTTCTTTCTTCCTCTCTTATTTTCTCTCTTTCATCATGACTTATTTCTTCCACTCTTTTTTAACCTTTTTCTTTTCTCTATTGTTTTTCTTTCCACAACTTAAGGGATCTCAACTTATCTAATATCTTATACAAGGGGTCCTTAGGAGTAGAACCCTCACCATTAACACTAGATGAAGAATGAAGACTCATGTTGGTTCCTAAGTTATGGTTCTTTCTTGTTGGGGGTTTGAAAACAAAAGGTACAAGAAACTATGGTTGAAACTAGCCAACATAAACACTAAAAGAGTTGTGAAAGATAAGGTAAAAACTCATTAGTAAAAGGCAAGCTACCTAGGCAGTTTGACAATGGAAGGTAAAGGAAATAAGCTATGAAAGTAAGCAAGAAATGTAAACTAGGCGAATCCTAAGAGTGTTTGGATGACCACATTTAAGGTTCCCAACAAAACACTCACTATCCTAAGGGAAAATTGCCTAAAATTATTACACACAAATGGAAGTAGGGTGACCTATTGGAGGCTCCCAACTTACTTCCAATTAAAGGCCTTTTTGTCACAAAATTTGAAAGCAATGAAAGTAAGTAAATTGTCAATTACAAAATTACAACAAGGTCCTCAATTTTGGTGGTGTGAATGTATGTATACATGATTTTGATGATGTCAAAGAAGAATCTAACAAGGCTGCTTCAAATGATAAGCATTTGCTTCAAGAATAATTCAAGATTGCTTCAACAAACAAAGCCTTGTTTCAAGATTCACTAAAGACCAAGCCTTGCCTTAAAACAAAGTGCTTTCAAGACATGCAAGGCTCTGGTAATCAATTACCAGGAAGTGTAATCGATTACCAGAAGACAGGGTTGAGAAATAGCTATTGAAAAAGGTTTTGAATTTGAATTTTCAACATGTAATCGATTACCATATGTCTGTAATCGATTACCAGCAACGAAACTTTGGAAATTCAAATTCAAAAGTCATAACCCTTCAAAATTATAACTGTGTAATCGATTACACAAACATTGTAATCGATTACGAGTGGAAAGTTTTCAGAAAATCTGCCAACAGTCACATCTTTTCATTAGATTTGTGAATGGTCATCAAAGGCCTATAAATAGGTGACTTGGGCACGAATTTTAGACAGAGAGTATTTTTGGTCCAAAATGTCTTATCCTCTCAAAAGACAATGAGAGAGATTCCAAAAGAACTTCATTGTCAAATGCTCTCTCAAAAGAAATCCTTGACCAAACACTTGTAAAATCTATAAGGATTCTTACATGATCTTCATTGTAATATTCTTCTCTTGAAGAGAGAATTCTTCTTCCATTCTTCTTATTCAATGAGATTGGTTAAGAGACTGTAAGTCTCTTGTTGTAAAGGATTCCTGAACACAAGGGATGGGTTGTCCCTGTGTGGTTCAGACTTTGTAATGGATTTTACAAAGATAGTGGAAATCTCAAGTGGGTTGCTTGAGTACTGGATGTAGGCACGGGAAGTGGCCGAACCAGTATAAAAATGTGTTTGCATTCTCTCTTCCCTTATCTCATTTATGTTATTGCAATCAATTTTGCCTTGGATGTTTATAGAACATTATTAAATTGATTGTTGTTGCTTCTTCTGCATTCTAAGCCTATCCCTCTTAAGATTATTGAGGCCACAAGGTCCAACAAGTGGTATCAGAGCAGGATTCTTGTATAAAGTTTAAAAACTTCAAGAATAGATATGGCCTCATCCAAATTTCCATTTCCTGAGGGAAATTATATCAATAGGCTCTTATGTTCAATGGTGAGGGTTATCATTATTGGAAAACCCGAATGCAGATCTTTATAGAAGCCATAGATCTAAAGATATGGGAAGCCATTGAATTTGATTCATTTATTCCTACAGTGGTAGAGAGAAATGCAACTACATAAAAAAAAACTAGAGAAGAAAGAAGATGATGATGAAAGAAGAAAGAAGAAGGTTTCTCTTTAGCCCCAAAATGCTGAGTGCGATCAACTTGGGCACATGAGATTCAATTGTCCTGTGTTTAAAAGAAGAATGGAAAAATCCGACAAGATGAATTTCAAAGAGCAGAAAGAAAAGAAAGGATATATCACTTGGGAAGATAATGTCATAAATTATTCAAGTGATTCAAAGAAGAAAATCATAAGTCTGGGTATCATGATGAAAGACTATGAAAATGGAGAAGAGCAAAGTCGATACATTGATAGCAATTTCTCCAAACACATGGCATGCATCAAAGATTATTCATATTTCTCCCCAAGATAAATGAATATGTGATTTATGGAGACAACAAACGAAGGCTTCATTTCTCCCTAAGAAAAGTGAATATGCGATTTATGGAAACAACGAACAAAGGCCACTTGATCAACAAGCCCAACAAGTGATATCAAATGATACCAACAAGTCACTTGTCTTTAATTAATTACTTTTGATGCTTGTTTGCTACTTGAGTTTAGATTTTCCTTGATGATTGTGTTTGATGATTGATTGATTGTGTTTTTTTATTAATGTGTTTGTTTTTGCTTGTTTGATATTTAATGTTTGTTAGTTTAATTGATTGATTATATTTTATATTTGATTAATTGTTTTTGATGATTGTGTGTTTGATTGTCTTTGATGTTTGTTCCTGATTGAGTTTTTGATTGTTTTTAAAGAATCTATTAAACTTTTCAAATTAGTTTCATGTTTTAAGAAAACTATTTGAAATTTAGAAAAGGAAATTTTGAAATTGAAATTTGAAATTGAAAAGTTAAATTTGAAAATTGAAAATTAAAATTTGAAATTTGAAATTAAAATTTGGAAGTTGGAAGTAGTTATTGGAAGTTGAAAGTTAAAAATGGAAGTTGGAAGTTGGAAGTGGAAGTTACTGGAAGTTGGAAGTTGGAAGTTGGAAATGAAAGTTATTGGAAGTTGAAAGTTGAAAATGGAGGTTGGAAGTTGGAAGGGGAAGTTACTAAAAGTTGAAATTGGAAGTTGGAATTTAAAATTTAAAATTTAAATTTTAAATTTTGAAATTTGAAATTTGAAATTTGGAATTTGAATTTTTTAATAATAGAAATTATTGTGTATAGTTAGTTGATTGTTAATTTAATTAATTTGATTTGAAATATTTGATGATTGATTGTATTTGATTGTGTTTGATTGATGTGTTATTGTACTTGTTTTTGCTTGATTAATATTGAATGATTGTTTTAATGCCTTTTGGTATCACTTGATTCTCATACATTGCAACAAGTGGTAACATCTTTCTCCTCTCTATTCATGATTTGTTTTTGATGTTGACAAAGGGGAAGAGAAAGATAAAAGATAAAATAGTAAGAAAAATTATCTATTGTTTTATGAGACAACTTTTTATATATGAAAAATATGAAATCTTCAATTGTCTCATATAAGCAATCATTGTAAAACCAAGGGGGAGTAAACTATATGCAAATAGATATTTTCTTTGTTGTTGCTCCTAACCTACAGGTGGTTGTCATCATCAAAAAGGGGGAGAATGTAAATCATGAAGATTTTGATGATATCAAGAAGAATTTGCTTGAGAAAGAGGGAGATGTAAATCATGCAAGCTTTGATGGTGTCGAGAAGAAATCACATGTTTGTCATCATCAAAAAGGGGGAGAATGTGAATGTATGTATACATGATTTTGATGATGTCAAAGAAGAATCTAACAAGGCTGCTTCAAATGATAAGCATTTGCTTCAAGAATAATTCAAGATTGCTTCAACAAACAAAGCCTTGTTTCAAGATTCACTAAAGACCAAGCCTTGCCTTAAAACAAAGTGCTTTCAAGACATGCAAGGCTCTGGTAATCAATTACCAGGAAGTGTAATCGATTACCAAAAGACAGGGTTGAGAAATAGCTATTGAAAAAGGTTTTGAATTTGAATTTTCAACATGTAATCGATTACCATATGTCTGTAATCGATTACCAGCAACGAAACTTTGGAAATTCAAATTCAAAAGTCATAACCCTTCAAAATTATAACTGTGTAATCGATTACACTAACATTGTAATCGATTACGAGTGGAAAGTTTTCAGAAAATCTGCCAACAGTCACATCTTTTCATTAGATTTGTGAATGGTCATCAAAGGCCTATAAATAGGTGACTTGGGCACGAATTTTAGACAGAGAGTATTTTTGGTCCAAAATGTCTTATCCTCTCAAAAGACAATGAGAGAGATTCCAAAAGAACTTCATTGTCAAATGCTCTATCAAAAGAAATCCTTGACCAAACACTTGTAAAATCTATAAGGATTCTTACATGATCTTCATTGTAATATTCTTCTCTTGAAGAGAGAATTCTTCTTCCATTCTTCTTATTCAATGAGATTGGTTAAGAGACTGTAAGTCTCTTGTTGTAAAGGATTCCTGAACACAAGGGATGGGTTGTCCCTGTGTGGTTCAGACTTTGTAATGGATTTTACAAAGATAGTGGAAATCTCAAGTGGGTTGCTTGAGTACTGGATGTAGGCACGGGAAGTGGCCGAACCAGTATAAAAATGTGTTTGCATTCTCTCTTCCCTTATCTCATTTATGTTATTGCAATCAATTTTGCCTTGGATGTTTATAGAACATTATTAAATTGATTGTTGTTGCTTCTTCTGCATTCTAAGCCTATCCCTCTTAAGATTATTGAGGTCACAAGGTCCAACAGGTGGTTGTTCTCTCTTTGGTGATTCACTCAATTTAGAGTGCTTCTTAGTCCAATAGCTCTTAAAGTGTTTTTCCCCTTGCTTCAAGGGATGGCACCAATCCTCCTTTCCAATTCCCTATATGGCAACTCACCAACAAGGAAACAAAGAGACAAGCAATAACCAAAGACCAAAAAAATGAAATGAAAGCTAAACCAATAGATTTTTAACAAGACAAATTTTCAAGGATTATTCAACAATTAAAGCAATGAAAAGCACACAAAAGCAAGCTAGGACTCAAAGAGAAACCTAGAGTGGCTCTAGAGTAGAGTAGAAAAAACTAAAAAAAAAAACTCAAGAAACCTCTAGTTTTGGAAAAAAAATTTCACACTAATTATCAATTGAAATTTCAGAACTAGGATTGGTATAAAATAGGCACCAATTATAGAACAAATTTTGAGCCAAAACAATAAGCACACTTCCCTTTCACTTTTTTTTTCCTGGACACTAATTTTTTAGCCAACTTGTATGATTTTTATTATTTTTTTCATTATTCCAAATCACTTGGTTCTTTTTTCATAATTTTTATCCAGATGTCTAGAAAATTCAGTAAAAATTTCAGCTCAAAACACGTAGTGACCAATTCCCAGTAATTTATACAAGTTCATATGTTCAAGCTGCCAGCACCCGCAATTTCAACCTAGAAATCAAGAGTAGTGTTTATGTTGCTTAAGGCTTGGATAGTTACAATTTGTGTTTGCTTATGCTCAATTATCTTGAATAACACAATTCAAGAGAGCTTAAGACTTATTTTGATTCACAAATCCAGCCACAACTAAGCACCACAACTCAACTTCATCATAGGCATCATGTAGGAAACTTAGAAAATAAAATAAAAAGAGTTCAACAAAAAGACTACTTCTAGGAATTGATTTAGAACATGTTGTGAACTAAATAACATGCATGAATTATACTCAAAATTCAAAAGATCGGCTAAGAATGGCAAGAATACATGAACAAATGTATCTAGAATTCAATAAACAAAATAAAAATTCAACACAAACATAGAACATAATGTGACAATTACTATGACTAAACATGACTCTAAGACAACATGGATTAAGTAATTTACACTTAGGTTTTTGTGTTTTTTTTCTAATCAATATTTTGGAAGAAAATTTAGATCTAAAGTTTCAGCACAAAAATATTATGAATGAAAAATGATAGAACCTAAAATCAACACAAAAACATGATTAAAGAGTATATCTACAAAATTTGAACCATAGAAATGCAAGAACAAGTGTAGATCTAAGATTTAATCAGTTTATTTTTTTTTAATCTACTCTAAACAGCACCAAACCACAAGACAATGGAGGATATACATGGAGAATAAGATGAAGAACAAGGAATTAAAGAGAATTCACCGAACAAAAAGATAGAAGAAGCAAAAGAACATCACCTAGATGAAGATGCTCCTGATACCACATGATGTAGGCTCCATTGGAGCTTGAAGGCCTAGGATCTTCTTCATCAATGGATTCTGTCATACCCTAATTTCGTCCGGGGATTATTACTTTATGATATGCAACCTTTGATTGGCCGCTTCAAGATACTTGGCACCCTTTGTTGCATAATATGTGAAGTCCCGAGACGTGCCGGAAATCAAAAGGAACCAGACTTACGCGATCTGTGAGATTCCGTAATGTGACGGAGATCGAAAGGAGGTGTTTTTGCACAATCCGTGAGTTTCCGTAACTTCTTCAAAAGCTAAAAAAGAGTAAGTACATAATCCGTAAGCATTCGTAACCTTGCGGAAGGAAAATAAGTATCGTTACAAAATTCGTAAAGTTTCGTAACGTTACGGAAAAAGAATTACCAAAAAAGGTAAAGGGGTGCATTTAGTAAAAAGGGGGGTACAAATAGCAATTAGGCCCACTTGGGCCTTCCAGTTTCTTCCTCCAGAAGGCGGTTGCTTCTGGAGGAAGCAACCTTGCTCGCCTGGGCGAGCTGGGTGGCAAGCTCCTCCCCTATTTTGCTATAAATAGGGGGAGGAATGAAGGGGGAAAGGGGTGAGCCTTCTTGACACTGCTTATTCTCTCGAAATTGCTGAGGAAAATTGTTTCCGTGAAGAAAATCCAAGCCAAGGCGCTTCCGTAACGTTTCCGTTAGTAATTAGGCGAAGATTTTCAACCGTTCTTCGACATTCATCATTCGTTCTTCGTTTTCTTTAGTCTTCAATTGGTAAGTACCCCAAACCGAGCTTTTCAATTCATTCAATTCATTCTATGTACCCGTGGTGGTCTACATTTTGTTTCATGTAGTTTTATTCTCGTTTTCATTTACTTTCTATACCCCCTTTTGACGTGCTTCAGTCATTTATTTAAGTCGTTCCTCGCCTAATCTAAAAATAAAATAAATTTCCACCGATCATTTGATTTGTAATATCCGTTAATTTCTATTAAAATGAATTCCGACCGTTCGGTCGTGCCGTAACCACGTTGGAAATCAAAAAAGAGGTAAAATAATAATATAATAATTAAAAAATACATTTTAGTAAAATAAAGCGAAAAATCAATCGAACGTTTTCTCTTTGGGATTTCTCATTCTTAATCGAATTGACTAATAACTAAAGTGAAACTAAGGCTAAAATCAATTCGCCTAGTCAAGCTCGTCCACAAAAAAGGTCACTAAATGGGGTTTGAAAGTTTATCATTTCATTTTTCCTTATCAAGTAAATGGATCATTTTTAAGGTCCAACGCCTTAAAATGATCACCTTTTGAGTAAAAAGAATAACTTGATTCACTCTTAAAGAAATAACTATGTAGGTCTAATTTCCTCTTCGATGGAGGGTACGCAGGTGCAAAAGCCCCCCCGCTTTTGTCGACCTCAAAAATAAAAAAGAAATAAAAAGTAAGATAACACAATTTCATAATTCTAAAAAATAGGTTGTTGTCCTTTGAGACAAACGTGAAAGGTGCTAATACCTTCCTCGAACTCCCATATTATTCCACAAGGCACGCACGACAATGATGATTTGGAAACAACGTGCAAAATTAGTCATGGCCACAGCCAGGTGGGCACTCAAGCATCCCGTTTATGGCATTGTGATACTACGGTCAGGAATTTACACAAACAGACCCAACGTTTCCCAATTATGCTCTTTCATCAGTTCAATGAATTCATCCATTCTTATCTCGGTTATTCAGGAAAATAAACTCTTAGGGTCAGTCCATTTTTTCCAGAAGATATGTTTGCTCTCTACGAATGATTTATGCTTCCTAACTATAACATGTCGACCTTTGATGTCTTCCTCTCTTTTTTTTTTGTTTCATTTTTATATTCACAAAATTATACACCCATGGCCCTCTATGAGGAAAACTTTTCTTTGTACATTTACATTCCTATACATGACGAACCCTTTTTCGTATACACATCAGAACTCTTTTTCTTTATGTCACACAGTCTATACACAAATCCTATCCATGTTCAAAGATTTTTTAGTTTTCCCAACATACACCTGTGGTTCATACAAAAGTTTCTATATATACACTCGTTGCTCACACACACAAGAATTTCTTTTCACACATTGCCTAGCGCTGTTTGCCAATTCTCCATTCTCCACTTTTATTCGGAGACCCATGAATTCATTGCCTAGCGCTATTCATGTGTCCTCTACCATCGAGTCTGGAGCCCCGCGAATTCATTGCCTAGCGCTGTTCGCCAATTCTCTATTCTCCAGTTTTATTCGGAGACCCATGAATTCATAGCCTAGCGTTGTTCATGTGTCCTCCAACATCGAGTCTGGAGCCCCAAGAATTCATTGCCTAGCGCTGTTCGCCAATTCTCCATTCTCCACTTTTATTCGGAGACCCATGAATTCATTGCCTAGCGCTATTCATGTGTCCTCCACCATCGAGTCTGGAGCCCCGCGAATTTATTGCCTAGCGCTATTCGCCAATTCTCCATTCTCCACTTTTATTCGGAGACCCATGAATTCATTGTCTAGCGCTGTTCATGTGTCCTCCACCATCGAGTCTGGAGCCCCGCGAATTCATTGCCTAGCAGTGTTCGCCAATTCTCCATTCTCAAATCTTATTCGGAGACCCATGAAATAATTGCCTAGCGCTGTTCATGTGTCCTCCACCATCGAGTCTGGAGCCCCGCGAATTCATTGCCTAGCGCTGTTCGCCAATTCTCCATTCTCCACTTTTATTCGGAGACCCATGAATTCATTTCCTAGCGCTGTTCATGTGTCCTCCACCATCGAGTCTGGAGCCCCGCGAATTCATTGCCTAGCGCTGTTCGCCAATTCTCCATTCTCCAATCTTATTCGGAGACCCATGAATTCATTGCCTAGCGCTGTTCATGTGTCCTCCACCATCGAGTCTGGAGCCCCGCGAATTCATTGCCTAGCGGTGTTCGCCAATTCTCCATTCTCTACTTTTATTCGGAGACCCATGAATTCATTGCCTAGTCTTGTTCATGTGTCCTTCGTTATCAAGCGTGGAACCTCCGGTGACTGGGAAATATGGTTTTTTGTTATTTTCCCGATCGGTTCCTTCGCCAAACATGTGCATATGTGTATATTATGTTTGTATTTTGTTTTGTGTTGTGCAGAAAAAAAAAGAGAGAAGAAGGAGTAGAGACGAGAGTCGTCATAGACTAATCACGGGAAGGGCAAGACGGACGAAATCATTGTTTTATCTTTGCTTTCCTCTTATCTCCGATAAAAGGTAAGTAAAGAGGGGCAACTGTCATACCCTAATTTCGTCCGGGGATTATTACTTTATGATATGCAACCTTTGATTGGCCGCTTCAAGATACTTGGCACCCTTTGTTGCATAATATGTGAAGTCCCTAGACGTGTCGGAAATCAAAAGGAAGCATACTTACGCGATCCGTGAGATTCCGTAATGTGACGGAGATCGAACGGAGGTGTTTTTGCGCAATCCGTGAGTTTCCATAACTTCTTCGAAAGCTAAAAAAGAGTAAGTACATAATCCGTAAGGATTCGTAACCTTGGGGAAGGAAAATAAGTATCGTTACGAAATTCGTAAAGTTTCGTAACGTTACGGAAAAAGAATTACCAAAAAAGGTAAATGGGGTGCATTCAGTAAAAAGGGGGGTACAAATAGCAATCAGGCCCACTTGGGCCTTCCAGTTTCTTCCTCCAGAAGGCGGTTGCTTCTGGAGGAAGCAACCTTGCTCACCTGGGTGAGCTGGGTGGCAAGCTCCTCCCCTATTTTGCTATAAATAGGGGGAGGAATGAAGGGGGAAAGGGGTCAGCCTTCTTGGCACTTCTTATTCTCTCGAAATTACTGAGGAAAATTGTTTCCGTGAAGCAAATCCAAGCCGAGGCGCTTCCGTAACGTTTCCGTTAGTAATTACGCGAAGATTTTCAACCGTTCTTCGACATTCATCGTTCGTTCTTTGTTTTCTTCAGTCTTCAACTGGTAAGTACCCCAAACCGAGCTTTTCAGTTCATTCTATGTACCCGTGGTGGTCTACATTTTGTTTCATGTAGTTTTATTCTCGTTTTCATTTACTTTCTATACCCTCTTTTGACGTGCTTCAGTCATTTATTTAAGTCATTCCTCGCCTAATCTAAAAATAAAATAAATTTCCACCAATCATTTGATTTGTAATATCCGTTAATTTCTGTTAAAATGAATTCCGACCATTTGGTCGTGCCATAACCACGTTGGAAATCAAAAAAGAGGTAAAATAATAATATAATAATCAAAAAATACCTTTTAGTAAAATAAAGCGAAAAATCAGTCGGACGTTTTCTCTTTGGGATTTCTCATTCTTAATCGAATTGACTAATAACTAAAGTGAAACTAAGGCTAAAATCAATTCGTCTAGTCAAGCTCGTCCACAAAAAAGGTCACTAAATGGGGTTTGAAAGTTTATCATTTCAGTTTTCCTTATCAAGTAAATGGATCATTTTTAAGGTCCAACGCCTTAAAATGATCACCTTTCGATTAAAAAGAATCACTTGATTCACTCTTAAAGAAAGAACTACGTAGGTCTTATTTCCTCTTCGATGGAGGGTACGTAGGAGCAAAAGCCCCACTGCTTTTGTCGACCTCAAAAATAAAAAAGAAATAAAAAGTAAGATAACACAATTTCACAATTCTAAAAAATAGGTTGTTGTCCTTTGAGACAAACGTGAAAGGTGCTAATACCTTCCTCAAGCGTAAATACAACTCCCGAACTTAGAATTTTCATTTTGACCGGTTTCCTTCGGTTTTTCCGACGTTTTCCACAAATAAATGTTGGTGGCGACTCCACGCATCTTTCCTCCTTTGGAAAGCGCACCCGTGAGCCTCGCCTCGCACGCCCGCAAAAGGGCATGTTGCGACAGATTCCTTTGCTTCTTGGAAGAAGAATGGCAGCGGAATGGAGAAGGAAGAGAGAGAGGAGACGCCACTCCAAGGAGAAGATGAGTCTAGAAGAAGCTCACCACCATAGGAGGCCATGGATAAGAGCTTGGAGGAAGAAGGAGATGAATGAAGGGAGAGGAAGAGAAGAGCACAAAATTTTGTGCTCTATAAGAACTCTGAAATCTGAAGTTTAATTTTCAAATCATCAAAGTTGAAAAAATGCACACACATGACCTCTATTTATAGTCTAAGTGTCACACAAAATTGGAGGGAAATTTGAATTTCTATTCAAATTTCACTTGAATTTAAAATTGAATTTGTGGAGCCAAATTTTGGAGCCATAATTTCACTAATTATGATTAGTGAATTTTAGCTATGGTTCAGCCCACTAATCCAAGATCAAGTCCAAGATTCTCCACTAAGTGTGCTTAGGTGTCATGAGGCATGTAAAGTATGAAGAACGTGCACAAAGTGTGACTATATGATGTGGCAATTGGGTGTAGCAAGCAAATGCTCACCTCCCCCTCTAAAATTTAATTGGATTGGGCTTCTCCCAATTCAATTAAATTTATTTCTCAACACACACATCAAATATTCACTTAATGCATGTGAAATTACAAAACTATCCCTAATACAAAAACTAGTCTAGGTGCCCTAAAATACAAGGGCTGGAAAATCCTACATTTCTAGGGTACCCTACCTACATTATGGAGCCCTAAATACAAGACCCAAAATTAAAGAAACTTTAATCTAATATGTTCAAAGATAAGTGGGCTCATACTTAGCCCATGGGTCCGAAATCTACCCTAAGGCTCATGAGAACCCTAAGGCCTTCTTTTGCATCTTTGGCCCAATCTTCTTAGAGTCTTTTATCCAATGCCTTTGGGGGGTAGGATTGCATCATAGGGTCTTACAGATGCTACTAAGCATCGACCTCGCCTATTCTTGAGTACCCCTGCAGTAGATCCTACCTCATCAACCTAACCAAATGAGCCTGAGTTCTACCTCATTAACTACGAACTTGGTTCCTTTAGTGAGGATGAAGACAAAGTTCTACAGAATCAACCCACAGAAGATGATAAGGAAGAAGCTAAGCATGTTTCACTAATAACAATCGTACCACCATACTACATAGCACCACACATGCATAATTTTAAAGATTCTGAATATGGCCATAGATTAGATCGCGAAGAAGTCCAACATCCGATATGGACTCTTTTTGAAGGGATGTGTTTTCTAACATAAAAGAAGTACAGCATGCTTTCCAACAATATCATTTGAGCAAATGGGCTAACTACAAGACACAACTATTGAACCCAACAAAGGTAATTGTCATTTGTGATAACGATAATTGTGCTCGGAGGTGCAGGGCAGCATACATCCTTGCAAGTAAGCAGTGGGAAATAAGAAAGATTCAAGAATCCCGTACATGTTCAAATCCATCAATCTCACAAGATCATGCAAAGTTGTCGTATTTGCTTATCAGTAAAAGCATCCACACTTGATTGAAAATGATTTGCCAACTTCAGTGCCAGTCTTGATATCACACATCAAAAGCACTAAAGATACACTACCAAGATTGAACAAATAAGGGATTGAAAATATAGTTTATAATAATAATTACTTGATGTAGCTCCATGTGGAGCTTGTAGGCTTTGAATCTTCTTCATCAATGGATTCCTTTGCTTCTTGAAGATCATGGCAAAGGAATGGAGATGGAAGAAAGATGATTGGAGATGCCACTTGAAGGAGAAGATGAGTCAAGAAGAAGCTCACCACCATAGTAAGCCATGGATAAGAGCTCGAAATTTTGTGCCTCAAATGAGGTCTGAACTTTGAAGTGTAATTCTCAAATCATCAAAGTTGAAAAAATGCACGCACATGGCCTCTATTTATAGCCTAATGGTCACACAAAATTGGAGGGAAATTTGAATTTCTATTCAAATTTTACTTGAATTTGAAATTGAATTTGTGGAGCCAAAATTTCACTAATTATGATTAGTGAATTTTAGCTATGGTTCAGCCCACTAATCCAAGATCTAGTCAAAGATTCTCTACTAAGTCTGCTTAAGTGTCATGAGGCATGTAAAGCATGAAGGACATGCACAAAGTCTGACTATATGATGTGGCAATGGGGTATAGCAAGCAAATGCTCACCTCCCCCTCTAAAATTTAATTGGATTGGGCTTCTCCCAATTCAATTAAATTTATTTTCCAACACACATCAAATATTCACTTAATGCATGTGAAATTACAAAACTACCCCTAATACAAAAACTAGTCTAGGTGCCCTAAAATACAAGGGCTAAAAAATCCTACATTTCTAGGGTACCCTACCTACATTATGGAGCCCTAAATACAAGGCCCAAAAATAATGTAACCTTAATCTAATATGTTCAAAGATAAGTGGGCTCATACTTATCCCATGGGCCCGCAATCTACCCTAAGGCTCATGAGAACCCTAGGGCCTTCTCTTGCATCTCTGGCCCAATCTTCTTCGAGTCTTCTATCCAATGCCCTTAGGGAGTAGGATTGCATCATTCCCTCCCCCTTGAAAAGGGTTTTTGAAACTCAGGGATTCTTTCCTCAACACCTGTAAAAAGAATTAAAATATATGTATTAGTGATGTTGGGTATGTTAGAGTAGGTTATGGACTGAAAACCCTTTTCTAGGCCATCTTCCCATGAGAGAACATAGTTTCTCACCAACTCAATGAGTGGTTCTACAAGTATACAAAAATATGGGACAAACCTTTTGTAAAATTTTGTTAAGTCATTGAAGCCCCAAATTTCCCTTATACTTGGTGAAATAGGCCACTCAGAAATGACCTTTATTCTCTTAGGGCCCATGGGAAGCCGTTGGTCACTATTTAAAAAGTTAAGGAAAGTAGTGGAATAAAACATACCTTTTTCTTTATTTTCATGTTGATTATTCCTACAAAAAATTAATTGGTGTATGTGTTGCTTAATCACATAATGAATGCCTTATGTTAAATTTCGCTTATTAATTTAGGGTTGGATTAAGTGGTTGAACTGATAAAGGATAAATCCTCGTAACCTAGGATAAGAGACTTCTTGTGAATCAAGGGGAAACAACGTGTTTTAATTCTGATATTTTATAATTAAAATTTACTTGTTGTTTAATTTACAAAACAAACAACCCCCCCAATTCGTTACTATTTTATTACAATCTGTTATGAACGTTTGGTTGACCATTGCTCGTTGGGAGACGACCTAGGATCACTTCCTAGATACTGCATTTTTAATGTTTATTTGATTTGGGTACGGCCTCAATCACTTTCTTCCAACTTTGCAAACAAAAACTCTCTGTCATATTATTTTTTGTATTCTTTCCCTATTACATAACATGTCTTCCTCATCTGTCAATTGGTTAGCGCACTACAATGGTCTAATAATCAAAATAGATGAAGGGGATACGTTTCAATGCCGCCACCTGATGTTCTTTCAAACAAAGAGAGGCCTCGCACTTGAAGCCTTGAAAAGAAAACACCACCAAAGGCTCCAACTTCATCCACTAGACCAAGTATGCAATATTTCATTCCAATACCCATAATTAGTGGGGCCCGGAATGCTCAAGTTTACAGCAATGCAACTTATTGATGACGAAGACATCAAAGGTGTGATCTTTGTTGTTCGCCAGCATGAGATTCTTTCATGCATTGAATTGTATGCAAACATCGAGCTACATACACTTCCCACCCCAAACCCTAAACCAATATCTCATGAACCTCAACGTTATCCTTAGTCCCATTATTCACATACATCCATGCAACCCAAGACGCTTTTGCATTAACCCAACCACAAAAAAATTTATTTGAACAAAACACATCTCATTTTACTCAACGTCTTTCCGCACCATTTTCCACCAATTTGTTAGAGTCACAAACATTTGATGTTGTCGCAACCTACCCTTCGGCAGGAGGGCGAGGTGAGATAAAGATGTGCGTCTTCCAAAAAGGAGAACGTGTGAGAGTCGCCACCAACGTTTATTCGATAAAAACATTAGAAAAACCAAAAAGGGGTCTGCAAATTTTAAAAATAAGGTTTCGGGAGTTGTTTACTCATAGGGAAGGTATTAGCACCCCACGCGCCTGTCAAAAGGGACAGCAACCTTTAATCGAGTGTGCGAAACATGACTTCAAAATTGTTTATTTTCCCTTAGTGTATTTTTTACTTTTTTGGGGTCAAGAAGGGTGTTGCCCTTGCTCCTACATAACCTCAGGTGCAATGAGGAATTCAGACCTACGTAGTTCTTTAAAGGGAAAAAGTTGTGTGTTGAGTTGATTGTAGGCTTTTGAAAGATTTATTTTTAACTAAACAAAAACCAAAAAAAGAGGTCGTTAAAGTGTTGAACCTTGAATGATCCCAAGTGAATTTAATGGAGAGAAATTCAGTTATATGTTGATTTCATCTTGGTTTTATCCATTAACTTTCAATCTCTTTAAAAAGATGATTTACGGCACTAATGATCGGTTGAAATTTACTTTACAAGAAGAAAAGAGATTACTGATAATAGGAGACGGGCATGAAGATGCACAAAACAACAAAGAGGACCCCTAAGGGTGCATAGATCGTATCCAAATCCTTAAAATAAAAACTAACCAGATGACGAATGAAGAACACCGAACGAAGAACGATGTAGAAGTCGATTACGGTCGCAATTCGGTAGCGCCTTGGCCTCCTTTTTCTCTTCTCTCTAATTTCTCTCAAAATCCTCTTAACACTGAATATCCAACCCCTTCCTCAGCCTCTCTCATGCCTATTTATAGGAAATAAGGGCATCTGGGACTATGGTAGCTCACCCAAGCGAGTTGTTGCTTAGTCCAGAAGAAACTGGCTCGCTCAAGAGAGCTGCAGCTCGCCCAGGTGAGCTGGTTCCTTCAGCCCTAAACAATTTGGGGGCCCAAGTGATCCAGAAGCTAGCCTGGCCGAGCCAGGGCCCATAAAATTGCTTAAAATGACCCTTTTGCCCTTCCCTTGGGTATTTTCCGCATCCTTGACCAAAACGTTGAACGATCTCACGCCTTGTGCAGAAATTGGTGTCGAATAATACCTTTTGGTTAGCAAGAATCAAAACAACAGTGAATAATAGTTCCCAGATGAAATTAGGGTCTGATAGTTGCCCCTCTTTACTTATCTTTTATTGAAAATGAAAAAGTTAGTAAAGATAAAGACGTTAATTTCATCCAAGCGATCTTGCTATCCTACTGGCAACTAGCGAAAACCAAAGAAGTGAAACCTGTAAAAAAAAAGAATAAACGGATGAGGTATCAACAGTACTAAACAAAAGAAGTTGTAGTCTTGCACAACAAAATAGGAGACATTGAAGTCTTGAAATGTAAAGACAGAAGACATTAATGTCTTGAAATGTAAAGACAGAAGACATTGAAGTCTTGAAATGTAAGGACAGAAGATATTGAAGTCTTGAAATGTAAAGATAGAAGACATTGAAGTCTTGAAATGTAAAGACAGAAGACATTGATGTCTTGAAATGTAAAGATAGAAGATATTGAAGTCTTGAAATGTAAGGACAGAAGACATTGAAGTCTTGAAATGTAAAGACAGAAGACATTGAAGTCTTGAAATGTAAAGACAGAAGATATTGAAGTCTTGAAATGTAAGGACAGAAGACATTGAAGTCTTGAAATGTATGGACAGAAGACATTGAAGTCTTGAAATGTAAAGACAAAAGACATTGAAGTCTTGAAATCTTTCACTAAAATGCGAACACGCTTTGGTAAAGAAACAAACCCCCAAACCGATCAGAACAACACACATTTTTTTTTCAAAAAACAATGCGACTAATGTGGAATGAAATCATACAAATAGAATTTCTCATAACCAATAATGAGATTTAAGACATTTTCATTTCATTTCTTAAAGAACATTAGAAGAAACACTGGGTCTAACCAAACAAAGGAAAACCGCACAAGGTGTATAAACCTTCACATAGGCAAGTATTTTCATCTTAATTCCAAAATCATAGATACGTCATAAATTGATTTTGTAGGTCATTTTCCATCAAATAAAAGATAATATGGTTGGACTTTGTAGGAAATTGGTTTTGGTTGCTCTGGCCTTTCCCCTTCTTTTCCCTTTTGTTTTGTGTGGAACAGGAGTAGGCCCAAAGATTTGGTTAGTAACTTAAACGGGCGATCACTTCTTATCCCCTCATGCCTTAACCAAGTTACTACTGCTCCCCTCCTCTTTACTCCTTTCGACAACTCTGCACATGGTTCAGACATTGTTTGGTCCAAAGAACTTGTTTTTCCTTTTCTATTTTCCTTTTCTCTTTTCTATCTTTAAGGTAAAATTTTGGGAGGATCTAGAAGGGGTACTTCAGGATATACCCCAAGGAGAGAAAGTTTTCCTAGGAGGGGATCTCAATGGACATGTAGGTAGCGTGGCTAGAGGTTTTGAGGGGGTGCATGGGGGTTTTGGCCTAGGGGAGATGAATGGGGAGGGTAAATCCATCTTGGAGTTTTCGGAGGCTTTGGATCTTTCTGTAGCCAATACATGGTTTAAGAAAAGAGAGGAACATCTTATCACTTACAAAAGTGGAGGGACATGTTCCCAGATAGATTTCTTCCTTATCAGGAAGTCTGATAGGAAGTATTGCTTGAACTGTAAAGTTATCCCGGGAGAGAGCTTGACTACCCAACATAGAGTTTTGGTTATGGATGTAAGAATTAGAGATAGGGCAAAGAGAAGAAGTCCTATTGTAGCACCAAGGATCAAATGGTGGCACTTGAAGGGTGAGAAACAAGGAATCTTCCAACAAAAGATATGGGAGGGATGGTGTGGAAAATCACAAGGAAGTGCAAATGATATGTGGAACAAGATGTCCCAAGAGATTATTAAAGTGGCTAAAGAGACGTTGGGTGAATCTAGAGGTTTTGGACCTAGGGGTAAAGAATCGTGGTGGTGGAATGAAAGTGTTCAGAGCAAAGTTAGAGTAAAAAAGGAGTGTTTCAAGGAGTGGTCTAGGTGTAGAAATTCGGAAACTTGGGATAAGTATAAGATAGCTAGAAATGAAACCAAAAAGGCGGTGAGTGAGGTAAGAGCCCAAGCTTTTGACGGACTATACCAAGCTCTAGGAACCAGGGACGGAGAAAGATCTATATATAGGCTTGCTAAGGGTAGAGAGAGGAAGACTAGAGATTTGGATCAAGTAAAGTGTGTTAAGGATGAAGAAGGCAAAGTCTTAGTGCATGAAAAAGATATCAAGGAAAGGTGGAAGGCGTATTTCCACAACTTATTTAATGATGGATATGGATATGACTCTAGCAGTCTAGACACAAGAGAAGAGGACTGAAACTATAAGTACTATCGTCGGATTCAGAAATAGGAAGTAAAAGAAGCGTTGAAAAGAATGAGTAACGGTAAGGCGGTGGGGCCAGACAACATACCTATTGAAGTGTGGAAAACTCTTGGAGATAGAGGTCTTGAGTGGCTCACCAAACTCTTTAATGAAATTATGAGGTCAAAACGCATGCTGGAGGAATGGAGGAGAAGCACGTTAGTGCCAATCTATAAGAACAAGGGGGATATACAAAATTGTGCAAATTATAGGGGAATCAAGCTCATGAGTCATACCATGAAATTATGGGAAAGAGTGATCGAACGGAGATTAAGAAAGGAGACTCAAGTTACTGAGAATCAATTTGGTTTCATGCCGGGAAGGTCGACCATGGAAGCGATTTATTTATTACGGCGGGTGATGGAGCAATATCACATGGACCAACAAGACATGCACTTGATTTTTATTGACTTGGAGAAAGCGTATGATAGAGTGCCTAGAGAGATTTTGTGGAAAGCTCTAGAGAAGAAAGGGGTTAGGGTTGCATATATTTGAGCTATCCAAGATATGTATGATAGGGTATCGACTAGTGTTAGGACACAGGGTGGAGAGTCAGACGATTTTCCCATCACAATTGGTTTGCATCAAGGGTCAACCCTTAGCCCCTACCTTTTTACCTTAATTCTGGATGTCCTCACGGAACAAATCCAAGAGATAGCGCCGAGATGCATGCTTTTTGCAGATGACATAGTCCTCCTTGGAGAGTCGAGGGAGGAGTTGAATGAGAGGTTGGAAACTTGGAGACGAGCTCTAGAAACACATGGCTTTCGCCTAAGCAGAAGCAAATCGGAGTATATGGAATGTAAGTTCAACAAAAGAAGGAGGGTTTCTAACTCAGGTGAAAATAGGAGACCATATTATCCCTCAAGTCACACGGTTTAAATATCTTGGGTCTGTAATACAGGATGATGGAGAAATTGAAGGGGATGTGAATCATCGCATTCAAGCAGGATGGATGAAATGGAGAAAAGCATCGGGGGTGTTATGTGATGCAAAGGTACCGATCAAGCTAAAGGGAAAGTTTTATCGGACTGCGGTAAGACCGGCGATTTTGTACGGAACAGAATGTTGGGCGGTCAAGAGCCAACATGAGAATAAAGTAGGTGTAGCGGAGATGAGGATGTTGCGGTGGATGTGTGGTAAGACTCGACAGGATAAAATTAGAAACGAAGCTATTAGAGAGAGGGTTGGAGTAGCGCCTATTGTAGAGAAGATGGTGGAAAATAGACTTAGGTGGTTTGGGCATGTAGAGAGAAGACCGGTAGACTCTGTAGTGAGGAGAGTAGACCAGATGGAGAGAAGGCAAACAATTCGAGGCAGAGGAAGACCCAAAAAGACTATAAGAGAGGTTATCAAAAAGGATCTCGAACTTAATGATTTGGATAGAAGTATGGTACTTGATAGAACATTATGGCAGAAGTTGATCCATGTAGCCGACCCCACCTAGTGGGATAAGGCGTTGTTGTTGTTGTTGTTGTATCTTTGATTGATTGATTTTTTTCTTTTCTTCAAATTTTTCTTTGTTGTTTTTTGTCTTTTTGTGTACTTTTTTGCTTTTTGTTTTGATGAACACCACTAACCAAAAGATGATAGAAATTCCCCTTGGAAGACACCTTTTTTCTTCTTATCCAGGGTAAGGTTGGAAACTTCCATCCTAGGTCAGGGTTCTGGTAAAAATCAATGTTTGACTCAAAAGGCTTGCAAATGGCAGAAAATAATGTATATTGGGACAGCTATTTGGCCAAGGGCTTAGAAAGAAGGGAATGCTTAGATCATCCCCACGAATCGTATATTATGCTAATTAGAAATTCATGCAAAATCAATTGCAAAATATACCCATGCAGACACTCAACATAAAATTTGTCGTCACGCAATCACTAAGGCATAGGGTCTATTTCCACATTCAGGCCAAATTAGTGTTTCAACTGTAGAAGCAAGCTTCATTGCTTCATGATGATGAATCAAGATTGATTCAAGGTGTTTTGATGATAACAAAGATGATGACAAAAAGCCCATGAGAATAATTTCAAGATTGAGTCAAGAACAATTCAAGAATCAAGAGAAGTTTCAAGTATCAAGAATCAAGAATAATCAAGATCAAGATTCAAGACTCATGATTCAAGAATCAAGAAAAGGCTCAATCAAGATAAGTACAAAAAAAAAGTTTTTCAAAACATTGAGTAGCACATGAAGTTTTCACAAAAGCTTTTACCAGAGAGTTTTTACTCTCTGGTAATCGATTACCAGTTTACTGTAATCGATTACCAGTGGCAAGTTTTTGTTTTCAAAAAGCTTTCAACTGAATTTGCAACGTTCCAATCAATTTCAAAATGGTGTAATCGATTACAATATATTGGTAATCGATTATCAGTGTGTTTGAACATTGAAATTCAAATTCAAATGTGAAGAGTCACACCCTTTCACAAAAATGCTTTGTGTAATCGATTACAATGATTTGGTAATTGATTACCAGTGATAAGTTTTAAACAAAAATCAAAAGATGTAACTCTTCCAATGGTTTTCAAGTTTTTTCTAAAGGTTATAACTCTTCTAATGGTTTTCTTGACTAGACATGAAGAGTTTATAAAAGCAAGTCCTTAACTTGCATTTTTAAGAACAATTGATTATAATCTTTTACATCCTTTGAATCTCTTTGAACATCCTCTTGAATTTCTTCTTCTTCTTCTTCCTTTGCCAAAAGCTTTTTAAAGTTTTCTAAAACTTGAAAACAAAAGTGTGCTATTCATCTTTTTCATTCCCTTCTTCCTTTGCCAAAAAGAATTCGCCAAGGACTAACCACCTGAATTATTTTTGTGTCTCTCTTCTCCCTTTTCCAAAAGAACAAAGGACTAACCGCCTGAATTCTTTTGTGTCTGTGACATCCTGGAATTTCTACCCGGAATTTTGTAAGTATTACATTTAAATAATTACATATATATGTATATATATATATATATATATATATATATATATATATATATATATATATATATATTCTTGGTAGAAGTATGTACATTGGGGGAGAAATACGCAGGTTAGACTAATTAATAAAGAGTAACCCATAACTGGATGTAACATCCCAATTTTCGTAAACTAGATTAAAAAGAATTTTTATTTATAAATAAATAGAATTTTAAAAATAATGATGAAATTTTATAAATAAATAAATAAGGAGATATAATTATTAATTAAAATAATGATTTGAGAGAAAATAAAAAGGGTATTTTATTTATTTGTTTGATAGAAAATAAAATAAAGTTTGTTTTTATAAAATAATAAATAAATAAATAAGTAAATAATTGGTCAAAAATGCCCCTAGCTATAAATAGCAACATGATAGGTCAGTTTTTAGACTGACTCCTCAGCCTCCTCTGCCTCACAATTTCGTTTTCTCTCTTTTCTCTCAAAACCCTCTCTTTTTCCCGTAGGCCACCTAACCTGTCTCAGAAAAATGACGATCTCGGACTCATTCACCGTTGGATCGTCATGAAATTTGAGCACAACGCTCACAACCCAATTCCGAACATTCTCACCGTTGGGAATTTATGTTTGAGCTAAGAGAAATACCCTTTGCATTGTAGCCTTTTATTTTCCCGCAGAAACCCAAACTGTTTCGGTAAAACTATGATCCCGGTTTTGTTAACCGTTGGATTTTCATGAACTTTAGATATGTTGTTTGAAATTAAATTGCGCACACTTCCACCGTTGGGATTTTCGAGATAATATTTGTGGAGGGAGAAAAAGGAATCGCATGAAGACAGTACAAGTGGAGGTTTCAATCTCTTCTCCGTCTCTTTGACGTTTGGGAATTCTATCGGAGCAGTCGGAGGAATAACTGAAGGAATCTCAGGGAACCGTTAGAGATGTTACTATCGCTAGCTGAAGACACGTGAGTATGCTCAGAAGTAAGGGATGAGTTTATCGCAATTGGGGGTTAGAATGAACATGTGTAGGGATCCTTAGAGAACTAAATTTGGGTTTATTTTGGGATGTTTATTGAATTATAATTTTGCTTTATGATTATGAATATAATATTATTGTGTTCTATGTACCAATTGATGTCCTGATGAGAATTGATTGATAAACTTGAGTGCTCTTGATGTTTTTGTGTTAACCCATGATTTTGATTAATTGATTTTGATACAATTGTGAGGAACTATTTCAGAGGTTTTACATTCCATGTTGTGATAAAATCTTTTGTATAAATTGTTATGTTGAGATTATGAAATGATGATTCAAACTGTGAGTATGTGATAAATTGAACATGTGACGGATGATGAAATACATGTGTATTGAGATGTGTGTATTGAGTTGTGAACTATGAACTGTGCAATCACACAATTGTAAGACCCTTTAAGGGTGACGAGTATTGTGATGGGATCCACTGTGGAAACCCGACGAGTTAAAATGATTTTGAAAACAATTGAGTAGATGTGTGTATTGCATAGTTTATAGGTAAAGTGTATATGATTCATGAGGTGTGATAACATGTTAAATTGAGATTATACCATTGTGATTGGGATTAAGTGTATGTGATAAATTGAGTATGTATATGATTGAGATATATATATGTGCATTGAGTTGTGAACTATGAATTGTACAATCACACGATCATAAGTCCCTTCAAGGGCGACGAGTTAATGCTAAGTCCCTTTTAGGGCGACGAGTTGATGTTAAGTCCCTTTTAGGGCGACGAGTTAATGCTAAGTCCCTTTTTGGGCGACGAGTTAATGTTAAGTCCCTTTAAGGGCGACGAGTTAATGATAAGACCCTTAAAGGGTGACGAGTTAAAATTATTTTGAGAACAATTGAGGAGTCGTGTGTTTTGTATAGTTCATAGATAGAGTCTGTGTGCTAAAATGTTTTCTGGGTTGGACCTGAATCAGGAGGGAGAGGCCCTGACGGACTCTTCGGAGTGTAGGCCTTGGGGGTCACACAGTTTGAGTGCTCCTTTAAGCCTATGTTGATCCCATATGGTTGGAGCATTCTCGCAAAACACTGTGACCCTGACTGGTCTCCCTATGATATTACCTAGTGAGAGTGACTTGACTTACTATTGTGTGGTTTGTCTTGTCATGTACTCCTAGGCGCCCGACGAGGTTTTTCACTGACATGGTACCACATTGCATATAGGCTTGAGTCTTAGCATAAATTGTCTCATGCGCTTGCTAATTGTTTATTATGAAATTGAGGTGTTATTATGTCTTGATCAGAACGTGTGATTCTTGTGTAATGTGATTGATGATTGAAAAGTGTGATTGATAGATGAAAAGTGAATTTTGAATGACAAAGTGATGAAATAATGTGAGATATGCTAAGTAAATTGTATTTGGCTACTATATGTTGTTTTGTTTCTCTCTAGTAGTTAGGAATGTGATAACTCACTCCCGGTTTGCTGTTTGTGTTTGGATCCTGTGATGATCCTGAACCTTGTGTTCGGGGGAGCAGATGGCTAGGTGAAGTGCTTAAAGGAACTTTGTGCTGAAGGACGTCGGGACACAATGCTCTGATAGGATGTGACAGTGGGGCATAAGTTTTATATTAATTGCATAATGTTAGTCTATTTTATTTTATCTCACTGATTTAACAAAATATTTTTGTAAATTTTGATGGCCTTGTTTCGAGCCGAATATATTTTTAATAAGTTTTAATTGATAATAGTGAACTGAATGTGGACCTTTTATCCGTGTGAATTTGGTTACCGATATTTTTTATATATTTTATTTATTTATATGTCGGGGTAGAGGGTGTCACACTGGACGATTATAGATTAATTCACAATTAATTAGTCTAAAAATTATTGTTTTGCGTGCAACTTATAATTAACCAAAACCAACCTCTAAACCATGGTCAAAGTCTCATTCTGAGCGTTTTGATATATATATTGCCTATCTTTGAAAACGGGCCCCGACGGGTGCAGAGAAATGCGAAGAACTGGAATTGAAGAGGCAGCACGCAAATCGAGGCAGGATTTCAGCATCCAAAAAGGTCCATTTTTTTTTCTTCTTTTATGGTTGAGTATGTGGTCAAGTCAAAGGTAAAGGTGAGCCCTTTTTGCTCCAATTAAAAAAATGACATGTGGAATTGCTTTTAAAAAGAAAATGAAAAAGAAAAGAAAAATCATTTTAAAAGTCAAATCTTCTCTCTCTTTCTCTAGAAACTTCTAGCACAGCTCTCTCTTTCTTCCTCCACGTTTCTTTTTCATTTTCTTCACCACCATTGTTGTCTCTCTTCAAGCTTCAAATCCCCCTTCATTTCCACACCAAATTGCAAGATAAAGTTGTTTTTGGAGTCTAGGAGCCTACCTCTATCTCGTGGGACCTTCAATTTCAGGTAAGGGTGGACTTCTCACTTGAAATCTGTGGGTGTTGGGTTCTTGGGAGCTATAATGGGTAGTTCTACTAGGTTATTGCTTTAGGGTAGTTGTTTGTGAAGGAAATTGTTGTAATTATGCTAAACTTGACATGTTTAATGTAAGCAAAACTGCACATGTTGATTTAGGGTTCAATAATGATGTTTTGAGATATATGTGTGCTTAAAATGTAGATAGAAAACTGGTAGAGAGGATGGGGAGAGTTAGCTTAGAGTTAAATGTGAGAATGATAGGGTTGTAGGTAGAAAAGTGAGAGCTCAATTTAAAGGTGGGCAACTGGGGATGGTGTGCTTATGTCTGGGCTTGTGGAAATGGGATATTTGTTTTGCGCCATCGCCCGATCGCCACATAGTACCACATATGACGGGTGCCCCATAACCCAATAAGCCCTGTGTGAGAAAGCGTGGAAGAGTCAGTCTTCCAACTTTTATTAGTTGACCACAGAGTGGTACCTGAGGATATGTCGCGGGGGTCAGGAGACCTTGGGGACGTCAGGTGGGGTGCTATTGCCCAAAACCAAGCTTGGCCAATCCCGACCCAACCCAGGCATAGTCAGCCAGTGAGAACCTATGACGTACCTTAGGAGGCGAGCTCTTGGCAGTCAACCAATAAAGGAACAAAAGTCCACAAAGCAGGGAGGCTTGTGTGGCGGCTGGCCAGCTATCTATCTTGTGTTTTTATCTGAAAAATTCCCTCTGGTAATCGATTACAAGACATTGTGTAATCGATTACAGGGTTTAAAAATTGAAACAGAACGTTCAGTAGCTGCTGGTAATCGATTACCATTTGTGTGTAATCGATTACACAGTGCTATATGTTGCTGGTAATCGATTACCATTTATGTGTAATCGATTACACAGTGTAAATTTTAAGTTCCAATGTGCAATGGCTGTTGTAATTCGTTTTTGGGCACTGGTAATCGATTACATACTTTGGTAATCGATTACCAAAGAGGAAATCTCTTGAAAAAGACATTTTGATTGTGCGTAGCCGTTATGGGACGCATTGTATTGTTACCTGTGTAGTTAGATTTCTTGTGAAAGAGTCTACCCCCTTTCTTTTATCTCTTGTAGATCGCGATGGAAGCGCAGTTGATCCATGATCGCGTCGTGATGGAGTGCCAAGAGGGTGTTTGGGAGACCCTCAAAGGCAATGAGAGGTGCCGATTCCGTGGCACAGTTCGACTCACTGCTACTTCGCTAGTACATCCGGAGCAACCCGCTCGCACACTTCAGCAGCCTGTGGAGTGGATACTACCTACGCCTACTCCATATCGACTAGTTGAGCCTGTTCAATTGATAGAGGTGTCATCCTCTAAAGAGGATCTTGAAGAGGACCCAGGGGAGTTATCTCCTGAACCTGCTATGGATGCCCCTGACTTACCAGAGGATGATGAGGACCCGCTCCCTGATGTTGATTCTCCAGAGGATATTATGCCTGCATCTGAGGCAAACTCTACAGAGGAGAGTGGCCCTAGAGGGACAGCGAATAGTGATGACTCTTCATCATAGCAGACGACTCCTTAGATTAAGCGTACATACTTTTGTGGGTGGGTGTATCTAGTTTAGACTGCTAGGTTTACTCTTTTGATTTTTGGGTGGGAAGACCTCTTGTATAGAAATTTTGATGATTGTATATATATTGTGGCTGAAGCCACCACAGTTGTTACCTTTGCTCTGGATGTCACTGTGCTATTTTGCAAACTCTCATGTTTTGGACAGTTTTTGATGATGAAAACAATTATGTTTTATCTTGTTATTTGAAAAAGAAATGTTAACAAACTTTATTTGAAAAGAGTTTACTGACCGCACCTTATTATTTCTCACGTGACGACCCAAAATGATGGCTGGTATTTTTTTTCTGAAAAACAAAAATAGTTTGGAGATTATAAGTGATTAGAAAGAAATGAATCCGAATAGAGTTGTGAATTGGCTACTCAGGACTCTATAGTGATAATTTTCCTTCTGAAATTAATTACCGTGAAATAAATAACAGTGCGAAAAAAAAATTCCCATGGTTTTTGCTATTTAATTTATTACTATTAAACCAGTCATTATTTAGGGATGCCATAGTGTCTCCCTTCTCCCTTGTCAAAGAATTAAAGATGACACAGTCTGAGAATTCTTTTGATTCTTCCCTTTCTCATAAACAAAAGATTTCAAAGGACAAACCGCCTGAGAATTCTTTTGTATCCCCATTCACAAAGTTTCAAAGGACTAACCGCCTGAGAACTTTGTCTTAACACATTGGAGGGTACATCCTTTGTGGTACAAGTAGAGGGTACATCTACTTGGGTTGTTGTGACTGAGAACAAGAGAGGGTACATCTCTTGTGGATCAGTTCTAGTGGAAGGTACATCCACTAGGTTGTTCAAAGAGAATAAGGGAGAGTACATCCCTTGTGGATCTTTGCTTGTAAACGAATTTACAAGGTTGAAAAGAAATCTCAAGGAACGTAGGTCGCTTGGGGACTAGATGTAGGCACTGGTTATTGCCGAACCAGTATAAAACTCTTGTGTGTTTGTCTTCTTCCTCCCTACTCTTTTAATTTCCGTTGTGCACTTTAATTACCACTTTTACTTTTGGTTAATTTTATATTTCTGTTCTTTACTTTCTTAACAACATAGTAAAAGCCTAAGAAGGGTAAATTTTAATTAGTAAAGGTTCATTAATAATTAATTCAACCCCCCCTTCTTAATTATTCCGAGGCCACTTGATCCAACAAGTGGTATTAGAGCCGGTATCTTGTAGAAAGTTTAACCACTTCAAGATTCATGGCCTCTTCAAATTCTTTGTTTCCTGAAGGAAATTCCATTCATAGACCACCTATCTTCAATGGTGAGGGTTACCACTATTGGAAAACCCGTATGCAGATTTTCATTGAAGCCATAGATTTAAACATTTTTGAAGCAATAGAAATAGGACCTTACATACGCACTGGAGTAGATGTAAGCACTAGTACCACAACACAAAAACCTAGAGATAAGTGGACAGAAGAAGATAGAAGAAGAATCTAGTATGATCTTAAAGCCAAAAACATAATTACTTCAGCCCTAGGAATAGATGAGTATTTTAGAGTGTCAAATTGCATAAATGCCAAGGAGATGTGGGATACTCTTCAACTTACACATGAATGAACCACTAATGTAAAAAGATCTAGAGTCAATACCCTTACACATGAGTATGAATTGTTTAGGATGAACCCTAATGAAAACATCCATAGCATGCAGAAAAGATTTACACATATAATTAACCATTTTGCCTCTTTAGGAAAAATCTTTCCTAATGAAGATTTGATTAATAAAGTTTTAAGATGCTTAAGTAGGGAATGACAACCCAAGGTAACTGCTATTTCTGAAAGTAAAGATCTCTCTTCTATGTCTCTTGCTACTTTATTTGAAAAATTGCAGGAACATGAGATGGAACTCCAATGTCTTATCAAAATGAAGAAACCGACAAAAAGAAGAGAAGTATAGCCCTTAAAGCCTCATCATCAATGCAAGAAGCAAATGAAGAAGAAGATTCAGATGATGAAGAAGACTTCTCACTCTTTGTGAAGAAGTTTCAGAAATTTGTCAAGAAAAGAAGAATCGAGAGGCGTCAGAATTTCAACAATGGAAGAAAATCACAAGAAGACTCTCAAGTTCTTAGATGTTACAAGTGCAACCAAGAAAAGGTATGATGAAAGAAGGACCAAGAAGGCCTACATTGCATGGGATGACAATGATTCATCCGATGGTTCATAAAAGGAAATCAACCTTCTAACCAAGGATTATGAAAGTGATGAGAACATTTCTCAAGAAGATTAAACAAAAATCAAAAGTATGACTTTCATCTTTGAAGATCTAAACACCTTTAATCATGAAAACGGTAACATCAAAACCATTCTCTTGATTAAAATTTATTTTAGGTTGAAATTTTCCTTTCAATTAATTTGATTATGATGACTAATAAAATTTTATTTTGTTTGTTCTGGTTGATTGAAACTGTGAGTATGTGTTTATATGTTCTTGATTGAGTTTATTTTTAAACATGAAGTCTCCTTTAAAATTTTGATAATATTTATGATCTTTATTCTTCATTACTTGAGTTGAGTTGATTATTGTGATATAATTGAATATATAGATATACATATTTCTTTTAAATAATTATGCATGATTTTGAATATGATATGTGAATTATTTGATTAAGATTTATTCATAAAGTATTTTTTTAATATATATTTTTCTCTCTAAGAAAGTATTATGATACTCATTCAAATCCCTTTTCCCCTAAAAGTCAATCAGCTTTTATTTTTTAGCTAAAATGCTCTCTGGTAATCGATTACCATATTAGTGTAATCGATTACAGGCAGTTATTTTTTACTAAAATGCTCTCTGGTAATCGATTATCATATTAGTGTAATCAATTACAATGTGTCCCTGCACCCATATATTCAAATTTCAAAATCAAAAATCTGCATCTTCCCTCTTTTTCAAAAACCCTCGTCCCCAATTCTCCCTTCTGCCATATCTCACCCATTTCTTGACCTAATCACTCCCCACAAAGCCCAAACTTCATATTTTTTTATTCTCTTTCATTTGAACCGATTGAAATTTCAAATAATCCCTTCTAATGGCGGAACCATCAAAGAAGCAAAAGGGTTCTTCGAGTCGGAGTCAACGACATTCTGAGACTCAGGAAACACCGATACTTTCCTCTATTCCCTTTGCCTAATTGTTTTCATATGAAGAATAGCGGATACGGTACACAAATCTCTTCTCTTCTCATTCCATTATTGATCCAAAATTCATTGATATGGATTTCTTTTCAAATGAGAGTTTTAAATGCTTTCAGGCATTTGAAAACTCCAATCTTATTCCTTTCATGTCTTTAAAATTACATGTTTACTCTAATTTAGTTAAAGCCTTCTATTAAAACCTAGAAATCCAAGACGACACTTTAATTTCTGAAGTTTATGGGATTAAAATGGTCATTGAACAATCTCTAGAAGCAAGCTTCATGATGAATCAAGATTGATTCAAAGAATTTTTTATGATAACAAAGGTGATGACAAAAAGCTCAAAGGTCAAGAACACTTCATGATAACAAAGATGATGCTCTCAAGAATCAAAGAATGAGTTCAAGATTGAATCAAGAACACTTCAAGGTTCAAGAGGAAATTTGATTTCAAGAATCAAGAATCAAGTTTCAAGATTCAAGTTCCGAGAATCAAGATCAAGATTCAAGACTCAAGATTCAAGAATCAAGAGAAGACTTAATCAAGATAAGTATGAAAAAGTTTTTTCAAAAACTGAGTAGCACATGGATTTTTCTCAAAACTTGTTTACCAAAGAGTTTTTAATCTCTGGTAATCGATTACCAGATTGTTGTAATCGATTACCAGTAGCAAAATGTTTTTGAAAAAAGTTTTCAACTGAATTTACAATGTTCCAATTGATTTCAAAATGTTGAAATCGATTACAATGTTTTGGTAATCGATTACCAGTGTGCTTGAACATTGAAATTCAAATTCAAATGTGAAGAGTCACATCCTTTCACAAAAAAAGCTTTGTGTAATCGATTACACTGATTTGGTAATCGATTACCAGTGATAGCTTCTGAACAAATCAAAAGATGTAACTCTTCAAATAGTTTTTTGACTTTTTCAAATTGGTTTTAAGTTTTTCTAAAAGTCATAACTCTTCTAATGGTTCTCTTGACCAGACATGAAGAGTCTATAAAAGCAAGGCTTTGTTTTGCATTTCAAATCAATCAATCTATACATCTATCGTTTCCAATTCATTCTTTACACAAGCAATTTTTCCACATTGATTTCCGAGTCTCTTTGAACTTCTTCTTCTTCATTGTGCCAAAAAGCTTTCCAAAGTTTTCAGGTTTTCTAAACCTTGAAAACTTGTGCTATTCATTCTTTTCATCTCTTCTCCCTTTGCCAAAAAGAATTCGCCAAGGACTAACCGCCTGAATTCTTTTTGTGTCTCTCTTCTCCCTTTTCCAAAAGAACAAAGGACTAACCGCCTGAATTCTTTTGTGTCTCCCTTCTCCCTTGTCAAAGAATTCAAAATGACTCAGTCTGAGAATTCTTTTGATTCTTCCCTTTCCCATATACAAAATATTTCAAAGGACTAACCACCTGAGAATTCTTTTGTTTCCCCATTCACAAAGTTTCAAAGGACTAACCGCCTGAGAACTTTGTCTTAACACATTGGAGGGTACATCCTTTGTGGTACAAGTAGAGGGTACATCTACTTGGGTTGTTGTGACTGAGAACAAGAGAGGGTACATCTCTTGTGGATCAGTTCTAGTGGAGGGTACATCCACTAGGTTGTTCAAAGAGAACAAGGGGGGGTACATTCCTTGTGGATCTTTGCTTGTAAACGAATTTACAAGGTTGAAAAGAAATCTCAAGGAACGTAGGTCGCTTGGGGACTAGATGTAGGCACGGGTTGTTGCCGAACCAGTATAGAACTCTTGTGTGTTTGTCTTCTTCCTCCCTACTCTTTTAATTTCTGTTGTGCATTTTAATTTCTGCTTTTACTTTTGGTTAAGTTTCTCTTCCGCTCTTTATTCGCTTAACAATATAGTAAAAGCCTCAGAAGAGTAATTTTTTAATTAGTAAAGGTTTAGGAATAATTAATTCAACCCCCCCCCCCCTTCTTAATTATTCTGAACAAGTGGTACCAGAGCAAGTATCTTGTAGAAAGTCTAACCACTTCAAGATTCATGGCCTATTCAAATCCCTTGTTTCGTGAAGGAAATTCCATTCACAGACCACCCATTTTCAATGGTGAGGGTTACCATTATTGGAAAACTCGTATGCAGATATTCATTGAAGCCATAGATCTAAATATTTGGGAAGCAATAGAAATAGGACCACACATACCCACTATAGTATATGTAAGCACAAGCACTACAGCCCAAAAACCTAGAGATAAGTGGACAGAAGAGGATAGGAGAAGAATCCAGTTTGATCTCAAAGCCAAAAACATTATCACTTTAGCCCTAGGAATAGATGAGTATTTTAGAGTGTCAAATTGTACTAATGCCAAGGAGATGTGGGATACTCTCCAATTAACCCATGAAGGAACCATTGATGTAAAAAGGTCTAGAATCAATACTCTTACCCATGAATATGAATTATTTAGGATGAACCCTAATGAAAATATCCATAGTTTGCAGAAAAGATTTACACATATAGTAAACCACCTTGCATCTTTAGGAAAAATCTTTCCTAATGAAGATTTAATTAACAAAGTTTTAAGATGTTTAAGTAGGGAATGGCAGTCCAAGGTAACTGCTATTTCTGAAAGTAAAGATCTATCTTCCATGTCTCTTGCTACTTTATTTGGTAAATTGCAAGAACACGAGATGGAACTTCAACGCCTTAATCAAAATGAAGAAAATGACAAAAAGAAGAGAAGTATAGCCCTTAAAGCCTCATCATCAATACAAGAAGAAAACGAAGAAGAAGATTCAGATGATGAAGAAGATTTTTCTTTCTTTGTAAAGAAATTTCACAAATTTATCAAGAAAAGAAGAATTGATATGCGTCAGAACTTCAACAATGGAAGAAAATCACAAGATGATTCTCAAGTCCTTAGGTGTTAAAAATGCAACCAAATTGGTCACATCAAGGCCAATTGTCCTTCAAATGAAGAATGGCCTGAGAAAAGTGAAAAGAAAAGGTTTGGTGAAAGAAAAACTAAGAAAGCCTACATTGCATGGGATGACAATGATTCATCCGATGGTTCAGAAAAGAAAATTAATCTTCTAACCAAAGATTATGAAAGTGATGAGAACATCTCTCAAGAATGAAAAACAAGGAGAAAAAGTATGATCCTCATCTTTGAAGATATAGACACTTTAATCTTGAAAAAGGTAATATCAAAAACCATTCTCTTATTAAAATTTCTTTTAAGTTGAAATTTTTCTTCAATAAATTTGATTATGATGACTAACAATTTCTTATTTGTTTGTTTTTGATTGTTTGAAAATTATGAGTATGTGTTCTTGATTGATTTCATCTTATTTGCATGAAATATTCATTCATATATTTGAATAATATCTATGATCAATATTCTTCATACTCGTGTTTGATTGTTTTGATATATTTGTTTATCTACATGTTTTAATGTTTTTTGCATGATATGATATATGAACTACATGATTGAGAATTACTCATAAAGTATTCTTAATATATTTTTTTCTTTAAAAAGTATTTTAATAATCATTCAAAATTTCTTTTCTCCTAGAAAGTCTTTTGGTTTTTGTTTTCTGGTCAAAATAACCTCTGGTGATCGATTACCATAATAGTGTAATCGATTACAAGCAGTTATTTTTGGCAATGTTGCTCTCTGGTAATCGATTACCATATTTGTGTAATTGATTACAACGCGTCCCTGCACCTATAAATTCAGATTTCAAATTCTGAAACCTGCAACTTTTCTCTCTCTCGAAAACCCTCGCCCCTAAATCTTTCTCCAGCCATATCTCACTCATTTCTTGTCCTAATCACTCTCTACAAAGCCCAAACTTTATCTTTTTTCATTCTCTTTCATTTGAACCGATTGAAATTTTGAAAAATCTCTTCAAATTGCGGAACCATCAAAGAAATGAAAGGGCACTTCGAGTCGAAGTCAACGACATTCCGGGTCACAGGAAACGCCAATTCCTTCATCCATTCCCTCTGGATCATTGTTTTCATCAGAGGAACAGTGGATACAGTACACAAACCTCTTTTCCTCTCGTTCCATTACTGACCCAAAATTCATAGATATGGATTTCTTTTCAAATGAGAGTTTTGAATGATTTCAAGCATTTGAAAACTCCAATCTTATTCCTTTCATGTCTTTAAAATTGCCTGTTTATTCTGATCTAGTCAAAGCCTTCTATTCAAACTTAGAAATCGAAGAAGGCACCCTAATGTCTGAGGTTTATGGGATTAAGATGGTCATTGACCAGTCCCTATTCTATGATTTAACCCAATTGCCAAGTGAAGGTGTACCATTTGAAGGTGCACTGATTGACGATTAGAAGTTTGATTTTTCTGTGCATGATGCCCGCTGGTTGGTTTGCACCAACCAAGCGGATATGACCGGAGGGCTTCTTGTCGGATCATTGGCTTTTGAAAGCTGAATCCTTCATTATCTAATTGTTCGCATCTTGCTTTTGAGATCTTCAAACCTTGCACAGGTTTCTGAAGAAGATCTCATTGTTATGTGGGCCTTTCATAAAGGTTTACAAATTGATTGGGCACATCTTGTTAGATATCGCATGCATAAGGCATTGCGATTGAATGCTCCTTTGCCATATCCTCATCTAGTCACCCTTTTCCTTCAACACTTCAACATCCCTCTTGATTCTGAACCCTATGTTCCAATCAAGAGATCCTTCCTTATAGGCGCTTCAGTCATAGCATCCTTTGGTTATCAAAAAGAGCATGATGGCTCTTGGGTGAAGAAGGGTGCTCGACATGTTGGTGAAGAAGGACATGATGGAGAAGATTCATCTCTTCTTTCAAAGATTTTGGACAGGTTTGATGGCCTTCAAACCTTTGTTGGTGAAAGGTTTGACACTTTGGAATTACAAGTGGATATGCGCTTCAATGAGATGGAGTCAAGAATCACCAAGGTTGAAGAAGATGTGTCTTACATTCGTTCAAGCTTTGATCTACCACCACCGCCACCACCATCATCTTAGTTTTCTATTATTTATATTACAAGTACTATGATTTCCAACCTTGTATTTGGCTATATTATTATGATAATTGAAAAATTTACTATTTCTTTATTTGCATGGTATGTTTGAACAAATATTAATTATGTTATTTGACTATGTGAATTTTTTTATATTTGATCTATTCACGGTTCTTGCTTCATGATTTGGTTTATATTTTTCATGAATGTTGTGTGGATACTTAGTTGTATTTGTGTGTTTCAAACTTGTTACGCACTTTGGCTTTTTGTTGATGCCAAAGGGGGAGAGAAATAGGGATTAAATCAAGAACTCACATGAGTAATCAACTTCATTTTAAGAGAAGCATAAATTCAAAAACAAAGGGGGAGAATGGAAATTTATGAGAGTGATCAACTAGGAAAAAGTGTGTGTGTGTGTTTCTTGATTTCAAAAGTTGTCATCATCAAAAAGGGGGAGATTGAAGAAGCAAGCTTCATGATGAATCAAGATTGATTCAAAGAAGTTTTGATGATAACAAAGGTGATGACAAAAAGCTCAAAGGTCAAGAACACTTCATGATAACAAAGATGATGATCTCAAGAATCAAAGAATGAGTTCAAGATGTTCAAGATTGAATCAAGAACACTTCAAGGTTCAAGATGAAATTTGATTTCAAGAATCAAGAATCAAGTTTCAAGATTCAAGTTCCGAGAATCAAGATCAAGATTCAAGACTCAAGATTCAAGAATCAAGAGAAGACTTAATCAAGATAAGTATGAAAAAGTTTTTTCAAAAACTGAGTAGCACATGGATTTTTCTCAAAACTTGTTTACCAAAGTTTTTAGTCTCTGGTAATCAATTACCAGATTGTTGTAATCAATTACCAGTAGCAAAATGTTTTTGAAAAAGTTTTCAACTGAATTTACAATGTTCCAATTGATTTCAAAATGTTGTAATCGATTACAATGTTTTGGTAATCGATTACCAGTGTACTTGAACGTTGAAATTCAAATTCAAATGTGAAGAGTCACATCCTTTCACAAAAAAGCTTTGTCTAATCGATTACACTAATTTGGTAATCAATTACCAGTGATAGTTTCGGAACAAATCAAAAGATGTAACTCTTCAAATAGTTTTTTGACTTTTTCAAATTGGTTTTAAGTTTTTCTAAAAGTCTTAACTCTTCTAATGGTTCTCTTGACTAGACATGAAGAGTCTATAAAAGCAAGGCTTTGTTTTGCATTTCAAATCAATCAATCTATACATCTATCTTTTCCAATTCATTCTTTACACAAGCAATTTTTCCACATTGATTTCCGAGTCTCTTTGAACTTCTTCTTCTTCATTGTGCCAAAAAGCTTTCCAAAGTTTTCAGGTTTTCTAAACCTTGAAAACTTGTGCTATTCATTCTTTTCATCTCTTCTCCCTTTGCCAAAAAGAATTCGCTAAGGACTAATCGCCTGAATTCTTTTTGTGTCTCTCTTCTCCCTTTCCAAAAGAACAAAGGACTAACCGCCTGAATTCTTTTGTGTCTCCCTTCTCCCTTGTCAAAGAATTCAAAATGACTCAGTCTGAGAATTCTTTTGATTCTTCCCTTTCCCATATACAAACGATTTCAAAGGATTAACTGCCGAGGACCATCCGTTTGTTGGGATGCGACCCTCGTTTAACCACTTCGAGGTACTTGACACTCATCGTTAGGCAATCCATGAAGTTTCGTGACATGTCAGGATTTGAAAAGACGTGTTAAGGCGCAATCCGTAAAGTTCCGTAACATTCCGGAAGCCAAAGAAGGGATGATTGCATAATTCATAAGGTTTCATGACATTACGGAAAGAAAACAAGTATCTTTACGTAATTCATAAAGTTCCGTAACGTTACGAAAAAAGAATCAGCAAAAAAAGGGGGGAAAGGGGTGTATTTAGTAAAATGGGGGGTGCAAATAATAATTTTCAAATATGGGCCCTTCTAGAGATTTTTGGGCATTTTCTTGCTTAAGGTGGAAGCAACCTAGCTCGCCTGGGCGAGCTAGGTGGCAACCACCTCCCCCATTTTGTTAAAAAAATGGGCTTTCGGGGCTTCCGGGTCACCCGTAATGCTTCCGTAAAATTCCCATAACCCTAAATAAGCATATTTCACTTAATATGGGTGAGAAGGAAGAGAAAAAAAGAAGAAAATCAAGTCCTATAGGTTTCCGTAACTTTTCCGTAAATTACGAAAGAAGGGGTGAACTTATCAAAATGGTGGGTGCAAATAGCAATTTTGAAATTTTGAATTGGGTCTTCCAAAGTATTTTTCGAAGCTTGATTGCTTCTGGAGGAAGCAACCCAGCTCGCCCGCGGCAACCTCCTCCCCCTTTTTCCTATGAATAGGTTGAAGGGGGTTGTTCTAAGGATCCCTCAACCCCCTAACTATGCATTTCAGCTGTTTTAGGTGGAAAAAATTGTTTCCGTGAAGAAAATCCAAGCTGAGGTGCATCCGTAATGCTTCCGAGATGTTTCCGTGAGCGAATCCGTGAAGGTTTTCCGTCGTTCTTCACTGTTCTTCATCCGTTCTTCGTTCTTCAACGGGTAAGTTTTCGAATCCGACACTTTCAATTCATTTCTTGTTTTTTTGGCTTTCATCTTTATTTCGTTCATTTTCGGATTTCTTTTCTTCCGTCTTTAACGCGCTTTTACAGTTTATTTAAGCCGTTTTCTCACCTAATAAATGATAAAATGAATTTCAACCGATCATTTGTGTTGTAATATCGTTTAATCATTTTTAAAACAAAATTTGACCGATCGTTCACGCTGTAACCTCGGTTAAACTAAAAAAAAGCAAAATAATAATAAAATAATCAAAATTCTTGAAAAATAATAATAAAATAAACAAAATATCTTTGAATAAAATAATAAAAAAAAATTCAATCGGACGTTTTTCTTTGAAAGTTTCCTTGGATCAATTGACTAATAACCAAAGTGAAACTAAGGCTAAAATCAACTCAAAATCAAGCTTTGTCCGCAAAGGTCACTTAAAACCGTTTTAAGGTCCAACGCCTTAAACGGTCCTCTTTGCTTTTATCGGTTAACATGGACCGTTCAAAAGCATAAAATCAACATGTAACTTTACCACTTTTGCAAGAACTACGTAGGTCTGATTTCCTCATCGTAATTGAGGATACGTAGGAGCAAAAGCCCCGCTTTTGTCGACCACCCCAAGAGATCGTTAATGGTCCAACGCCTTAACGTTTCTCTCCTTTCAAAACCAAGAGATTGTTAATGGTCCAATGCCTTAACGTTTCTCTCCTTTCAAAAACAAAAGATCGTTTAATGGTCCAATGCCTTAAACGACATTTGTTCATTCAAAATATATCTTGCAAAAAAAGATTAAAAAAAAACAACTTAACCAACGTTTAGTTCTCAAAGAACTACATAGGTCTGATTTCCTTATCACAATTGAGGAATACGTAGGAGCAAGGGAAACACCCTTGTCGACCACAAAAAGATGAACATATAAAAAGGCATAAAAAGACATAAGAACGTAAAAATGGGAAGATAACACAAATTGAAGTCATATTCGCACACTTGATTAAAGGCTGTCGTCCTTTGCGATGGACGCGTGAGGTGCTAATACCTTCCCCGTGCGTAAATACAACTCCGGAACCTTTCACTTAAAGTTCGTAGACCACGTCTTTTTCGGTTTTTCCAACGTTTTCCTCAAATAAACGTTGGTGGTGACTCCGCGCGTATTCCTTTCTTGGAAGACGCACCTGTGAGTCTCGCGTCGCCCTCCTGCTGAAGGGTAGGTTGCGACAGTTGGCGACTCCACTAGGGACTGTTTTTAGAGAGTTAGGCCTTCTAATCTTGTGCAATATCATGACTTCTTTTTTTGTCGGTTTTCTTTTGTTTCTCTTACGTTCTTATATGTAACTCTTTGATGCTTTTAATGTGTTTTTAAAATGTATGCATGAGATAGATATTTATTCATTTGATGCGCACAAACACCAACCCTATTTGCATACACGGTGAGTTGAAAATGGGCCCTATACCCGAGTCCATGCGAACATAAGGAGTGGAGGTGAATCTGTGGTCATGCTAGGTCTCCAACTTGCTTGATAACAGTGAACCCTCATCTAGAGTTTTTCTCTTTGATAACATATTGTTGTTGGTAGTCCCTACTGCCGCAATATGTTTTTCGAAGGGGGTGATACCTCTAGAAACCATCAAGAGAGATATGACCACCTTGGGAATTATCACTAAAAGCCTTTTAGTTCCTCCCATTTAGGTCCCTAAAATAGGGGCACGAAGCAAACAGGCTGCGTGCCTTTTAAACACTGTCATGCATATAACCTAAATGTCATGTATGCCTTTGCTGTATGATTATTTGTGGATATTGCCATACTGTGCACATCCCCGTGTTATGCTTTTGTGCATCTACATAATGTCGTCACGCACGCGTTGTATGTTGGTCTCATCTTTTGTCATGGGAGGCCGAAAGATCCATATCACCTTCTTAATTGCACACATGGGGGGCACTGCGCCCCCCGAATGCGCAAGTAAGAAGAGATAATTTTCCGGGCTCTCGTGTCCGCAAATGCATTCATATCATGCATCGCATAAGCATCTCTTCATGGCATCATAATGAACATATCGTTCCTGCATTTTTCCGTTATCATATTCCAGCCTCACATTTTGCATGAATCATTGCATCATCATGCATATGCGTTCAACATACTTTTTGTTCTACAAACTACATACCTTTTGTTTTCATGTTTGCTCATGCATGATCCTTGTGTTTTCCTCTGCAAAACAAAAACAAAAAAAAGAAGCATGAAAATTCACACTACATTCTTAGTTGCATGTGTTAGGTACCATGAGTCAACCATGTTGGGATCATAAACCCATTTCTAAAAAACAAAAAAAAAACAGAACAAAATGATTGAGCATGGTACCTAATGCGTGATTAACTAGGAAATGATGTTTCTTTGGGCATCTCAATCTCATAATTACATTTTCCATGCATAGCATGCGTATTCCCGAGTCTTTCATCTCTATGAAATGTTGTCAAAGTATTGGCGATCGAAATTGCCATTCCTTGGATTATGGGGTTGAACCAAGCTCATGCTTTTACGAAAAGGTTCATCAAGTCAGGTTGAAGCATGGAAGTAACCATCTTGCAAAAATTGGGGCAAAAGATGGATCGAGTTACATCGCTGCTTCTCTACTGCCAAACACATTTAGGATTGTTGATGTCCTTGTTACTTCCAGTTTCACCTTGACAAAGATGTCATGGACCATGTTGAAAATCTAAATTGATTCAACCCCATGTCCTGCGTTAAAATTCGCAATACTTCAACTATGCATCATTCGCATACATCCATCCTTTTCATTGGTTGCATTGCTCATTGCATTCTTTCCTTGAAAAAAAATGAACTTAATCATTATTATCAAAAAGAAAAAAACACGCTTTACGGCGCCCTTACCGAACCTGTGCTAGAGCTAGAGTAATGGGTGAAGTAGAAGAGGTGCAAGAGCAAACGAAGGCCGACACGGAGGCCTTGAAAGAGAAAATGGCCACAATGATGGAGGCCATGATGAGCATAAAGGAGATAATGGAGGTCAGTGCGGCTTACCGAACCTGTGCTAGAGCTAGAGTAATGGGTGAAGTAGAGGAGGTGCAAGAGCAGATGAAGGCCGACATGGAGGCCATGAAGGAGAAAATGGCCACAATGGTGGAGGCCATGATGAGCATGAAGAAGATAATGGAAGCCAATACGGTTGCAGTTGCTGCTACCAGCGCAGTTGCTAAGGTGAACCCGATGCCCCCATCTGATCTTAGCCAAATGAATCATCCAACCTCAGATATGGTGGGCAAAGATTTGGGAATTACGGGCGGCCCCTATTATGTGCAAATTCAAAACAAGCACGCCTTCCCGTCATATGTTTGGCCTCCCAACTATACGCCACCCAATGTGGCGTACACTCCCAATAAGAATGTCAATAACTCCACTTCCATACTCATTGAGAGCTAACAACCCCAAACTGATCATGCACATGTCTCTTAAACCGTGGTGGAGACACATGAAATTCCCCACCACAATCTAGCCGACTTCGAGCCTTGCCTCGGATATGCCATTGAAGGGCAAGCAGTTGGTGGTATACCCTTGCAAAACACTTTGGAGGGCCCTCAATATCACCCACAACCACACCCCTTGCATTCCACACCGGGTAAAAACCCTCATGCTATGGAAGAAATGGGAGAGTTGGATCAGCTAGAGGAAAGGCTCAGGGACATTGAAGGAGGCGAAGATTATGCCTTTGCTAACCTAGAAGAGTTGTTCCTAGTACCCAATATCATCACCCCTCCCAAGTTCAAGGTGTCGGACTTTGACAAGTACAAGGGGACTACTTGCCCCAAGAACCATCTACAGATGTATTGTCGGGAGGTGGGGGCATACGCAAAAGATGAGAAACTACTTATACATTTTTCCAAGAAAGTCTTACTGGGACAACTGTCGCCTGGTATACTAACCTAGGAACCTTCCTGAGTCCATTCTTGGAAGGACCTAATGGTTGCCTTCGTTAGGCAGTGTCAGTACAATTCTGATATGGCTCTGGATAGGATGCAACTACAGAACATGTGCAAAAAGGGGGCACGGATCTTTCAAAGAATACGCCCAAAGATGGAGAGACTTGGCAACTCAAGTGGCACCTACAAAGACGGAGAAAGAGATGATCACAATAATAGTAGACACATTACCAGTGTTTTACTATGAAAAATGGTGGGGTACGCACCTTCAAGCTTTGCGGATTTGGTCTTCGCCGGGGAAAGGGTTGAAGCGGATCTGAAAAGAGACAAATTTAATCATCCTGCTTGGACGAATGAGAAAACTGGGGCAAATGAAGAGGGTGAGGATGAGGGAGAAACCAATGTTGTGACTGCCATTCCTATACGGCCAAGTTTCCCACCAACCCAACAATGTCATTACTTAGCCAATAACAACCCTTCTCCTTACCTACCACCCAGTTATCCACAAAGGCCATCCCTAAATCAACCACAAAACCCACCTACCACACAACCAATGCTAAACACCACCTTTGGCACGAACCAAAACACCAACCAAGGAAGGAATCTTCCAGCAAAAAGCCTATAGAATTCACCCTAATTCCGGTGTCCTATGCTGACTTACTCCCATATCCACTCGATAATTCAATGGTAGCCATAACCCCAACCAAGATTCCTCAACCTCCATTTCTCCGAGGATACGACTCGAACGTAACATGTGCATATCATGCAGGAATTCCGGGACATTCCATTGAGCACTATATGACCTCGAAGCGTAAGGTGCAAAGTCTAATTGATGCGGGCTGGCTGAAATTTGAGGAGAATCGCTTGTGAATCCTAACGTTGACAAGCGACACCACACATGGGGCAATTTTGAAAGCTGTTGTTAGATGTCTCTAATAACTCATCAGAATTTTCCAGTTTATGCCATTATTATAAACCATAGTCACAATGCTAAATGGATAAATTTGACATTTTTTGTCCCTCATCCTCTCATAAACACATCTTTGCTTATTCACTTCCACCGGAATATGAGTGCAAGCCATTGGTCTGTTTGCTCAAGCGACCTGCACTCCTGAGTGTTGACTTCCAATACCATTCAATCAGAGATTACTCGTCTTGCACATTGATGGGGGTGCCGTAAAACAACGAGTAAAGTTCAAAACAAATAAGTTTCAAAATAAAAGAAAAAAAAAGGTATTTGATTGACTGTGTTTTCAAGTAAAAATATAGACATTCATGTGACCTCATTTTATCATTCCTAGAGAAGTGAGTTATCAAGAATAGGAGTTATTTGACTTAATCCATCAACTAAAAAAAAATCCTTCAACTATTTCTCGTCCTTGGAAAACTGTTTTTGGAAGAATCAATTGCTTCTTTCATTCTTCCTTGCTACAAGGTTGTGAAAAATAAAACAACGATGGATACCTCAGAGCCCTACACTGGGGCAATGAGGGGCATCGTGCCTAAACCTCAAGTGAACCTAGGGGCAGATTAGAAGTTCTCACCCAATAGGTTCCCTGCTACAAGGTCATGACGAAAGACAACGATTGGTACCTCAAAGCCTTACACTGGGGCAATGAGGGGCACCGCGCATGAGCCTTAAGCGAGCATAGGGGTAGATCAAAAGTTCTCATCCATCCATGTTTTTAAACAAAAAAAAAGGGGGGGGGCAAATCCTGGGATTTCAATGGATTGATTAAACATCAAACGATTCCATTGCCGTCACTCCCAAATGGTCAAGTGACTAAACCAAACAGAGCATACACTCTGAGGGAGTTCCCGGAGAGATTAGCAAAAGATAGGATAAGGTTGCAAGGATTATCACCTATTTCAAAAGGACAGTCAATTTGTGTTTTCCAAAAAAAAATTAAATCAAAATAAAAATCACAAAATAGGGAAAGAATGTCAGGAACATTGTACAACTTTCCATTACGTTGCATTGTTTCATATGAAGTCCGCATTTACCAAATTTCACGACAAAAGGTTGCATGCATCTACATCCCTAAAAATCATGTTAACTGCATAGATTTCCTACATCTAATGTCTAAATCTTTTGAATTTGGGATGAACGACCCTCTCAAATGAGTCAATCTTATGCTTTCTCATAAGGGTGGACCCTTGGGTACTAGTACCCTCTCCTTTAGAGGACTGCACGTCCTCACCTTCAGAGGACTGCACGTCCTCGCCTTCAGAGGACTGCACGTCCTCACCTTCAGAGGGTTGCACGCCCTCGCCTTCAGAGGGCTACACGCCCTCACCTTCAGAGGACTACACGTCCTCGCCTTCAAAGGGTCATGTACCTTCATCTTCAGAGGACTACACGTCCTTGCCTCTAGAGGACTACATGTCCTCGCCTTCAAAGGACTACACATCCTCGCCTTCAGAGGGCCATACGTCCTCACCTTCAGAGGACTCATGTCCTCGCCTTCAGAGGACTACACTTCCTCGCCTTCAGAGGGCTACGCGCCCTTGCCTTTAGAGGACTACACGTCCTCGGCATCAGAGGACTACACGGCCTTGCCTTCAGAGGGTCATGTACCTTCATCTTCAGAGGACTACACGTCATCGCCTCCAGAGGACTACATGTCCTCGCCTTTAGAGGGCCATACGTCCTCACATTCAGAGGACTCATGTCCTCGCCTTCAGAGGACTACACTTCCTCGCCTTCAGAGGGCTACACGCCCTCGCCTTTAGAGGACTACACGTCCTCGCCATTAGAGGACTACATGTCCTCTCCTTCAAAGAACTTCACGTCCTTACCTTCAGAGGGCTACACACCCTCATCTTCAGAGGATTATACGTCCTCCCCTTGAGAGGACTACACGTCCTCACCTTCGGAGGGCTACACACCCTCGCCTTCAAAGGACTACATGTCCCCCTTTTCAGAGGGCTACAGGCCCTCGCCTTTAGAGGGCGACACGTCCTCGCCTTTAAAGGGATGCACACTCCCTCACCTTTAGAGGGCTACGCATCCTCGCTTTCAGAGGGCTCCACATCTGCACCTTAAGAGAATTTAAGGTCCTCTGCCCTTAAATGCTTAACCAAGACTTGCACTCCCAATTAAGGGGCCAGTAGTTTCCTTTTATCAGTTCTTGGGCCACCCCTTGATATTGGAGGGCGCCGACTGTGCGAATACAACCAGAGAGGGAGGCTATCACGCAACTACTATGCATACCGAGGCAAGATTTCACCCGTGCTGCTACAAAGAGACAAGTGCGGATCGTGCGCACCAACATGACCACTCTTACACAGATATGTATGACATTTCTACTTAGCAACATTCTACCCAACGACCGTAATGCCGATCTCCCCCTGCGGAAGTATTAATTGGCCTGTGTCGTCCCGACATAGGTAGGTATGCATTATTTCCAACTGATTTCTAATGCCATCTACTATTTGCAGGGGTCGCGCCCACAAGACACCCAGTGGACCCAGAGAAGTCCAACAGGGCCCTGAGGTTTCCAGCTCTGGTTACGGGCCTCTATCAGTCCTACAGGGTGCCCGTACCCCCCCGGCAAGGTCATGCCATCGCGACATAGGTAAGTATGCATATGGTTCAAACTGATTTCTGATGTCATCTATTGTTTGCAGGGATCGCGCCCGCAGGACACCCAGTGGATCCAAAGAAGTCCAACAGGGTCTTGGGGTTTCCAGCTCTGATTATGGGCCTCTGTCAGTTCTACGGAGTGCCCGTCACCCCCAGCAAGGTCATCAGGCCTCCTACTAACCAAGCTTTCATCAAGAAGTATTGCGCCCCCGGGCAGGCAGAGGGCGAGACACCACAACAGCCTGGGGATGGCCAGCAACATGTAACAAATGCACCGCCGCCACCTCCAGAGCCCCTCATCTCATCCACAAAAATGTTAGAGTATTGCCTATGACACATGGTCGACCAATAGGCGACCAAGTCCAAAGCCTAAGGTAAGCAAAGTACTAGGTCCATGACTGACAAGTCGTCATGCGTCCAGCTCAAGACGTTAAAGAAGCGCTACTAGGAGGCAACCTAGTACCTTTTGAATCTATGTTTGTTATTTGATCACTTTTTATTGTAGGACACACCTAGTTTCTCATGATCCTAGGAATTTAAATAAAACAAGCGCAAGCTCGAAAGGTAGTCATACCTCACAAAATATATGTATGTGTGTTTATGTATGAACTACTAGGAGGCAACCTAGTACCTTTTGAATCTATTATTGTTATTTGATCACTTTTTATAGTAGGACGCACCTAGTTGCTCATGATCCTAGGAATTTAAATAAAACAAGCACAAGCTCGAAAGGTAGTCATACCTCACAAAATATATGTATGTGTGTTTAGGTATGAAAATACCTTAGATATGAATGTATGTAGCAAAAAGATACCTCACAAAACATATATATATGTATGTTTAGGTAGCAAGATACCTTGGATATGCATGTATATACCAAAAATACCTCACAATACATATATATATATATATATATATATATATATATATATATATATATATATATATATATATATATGTATGTATGTATGTTTAGGTAGCAAGATACCTTGGATATGCATAGCAAAAATACCTCTAAAAAATATACACATGTTTAGGTAGCAAAATACCTTATGAAAAAAAAAACAAAAACAAACAAGAACAAAAAATATATCTTTCAGCTGAAAAGCCAACATGTTTTTGAGAACAGATAACTTCCAGCTTTTCTTTGAAAAAATTCACTGATCATAACCAGTTTTTGAAAGAAAATGTGTATACACCTGAAGGGTGAATGCTGTAAAAATTTTCTCGAACGCCTAAAATGGACTCGGATGAATGCATGAATTGATAAGAGAACATGTTTTGAAAGCACTCGGTTGACTAAAATAGAGAAAATGAATCATGAGCCCTAGCATCACATGACCAAAAAATTTTCGACACTTGAGTGTCCACATAGGTGCATGCATGACTAGTTTTGCATAAAATTTCCAAATCATCATTGTTGCATTTGTGTCATGGAAATAATGTGGGACATCCCCTTTATCCCTGAACCACTGGCCAAACCAACACCCTAACATATATTATGTTCATCCGTTCTACAAGCCTTAAGCCAAAGTCCCACCAACTCACCATAAACCTTACCCTCAAAATAAAACAAAAAGGAAAATTCCCAATCAAAGAGTGGGAGAAAGCAAACAGAAGTAAGAAAATTCCCGATCAAGGATCGGAAGAAAACAAAAGAAATATGCAGAAAGGTCTTCGAACCAGACAATATCTGAACAATACAGAATTGTCACCAAGTAAACAAGAAAAGAAAGGAAACCACGACCTAAAGTGGTCCTCTCCCTTTGGTTTCCAACCAAAATCCCGTGCGTCGGTGACTTGTTCACCTCACACTAAACAAAAACAGAAAAGGAAAAGGTCGAGAACACTCAAAGCCAAATTTCCCACAAAAAACAAACCATTCCCAAGAAAAAGTCCTATTGATCCATGATCACGCATGTAATCCTTGATTTGATAGGAAATGATTTGCAAAGTCAAGTCATGACATATCTATGGTTCGGAATTAGGATGAAACACTTACCTGTGCGAGATCGATACACTTTGAGTGATTTTCTTCTATTTTTGTTGAACCCAGTGTTTCCTTTAAATGGTCATTTAGAAGCGAAATGCTAAACATCAAAAATCTCATTTATGGTTACGAGAAAATTCAATCAGCATACTCTCCTTCCCCGGTAGACACATTGTTTTTCATCCAAAAAGCATATGTTGCTCTAATCAGTTGGAAGTTTTGTCTCCTTACTAAAGCATGTTCGCATTTTTAGTGAAGAAAACCCCAAGACTATTTTAGTCTCACAAGTTATCCAGAACTACGTAGGTCTGAGTTCCTCATTGAGGATACGTAGGAGCAAGAGCCTCGCTTTTGTCGGCCGCCCCACAATCTCTGTCATACTGACCCTGAGGTCATGTGACATGCGAAGACAAATTATGGTCATTTCGCTCACCTTTTCGCCATTCAGACACAATCGTGTCCGATGGCACGCAGAGACAAATTATGGTCATTCTGCGCCTTTTGTCATCCAGAGGCGGCGGGCCCGATGACATGCGGAGACAAATTATGGTCATTCCACTCACCTTTTCGTCATTCAGACACAATCATGTCCGATGGCACGCAGAGACAAATTATGGTCATTCTGCGCCTTTTGTCATCCAGAGGCGGCGGGCCCGATGACATGCGAAGACAAATTATGGTCATTCCGCTCACCTTTTTGTCATTCAAACACAATCGTGTCCGATGGCACGCAGAGAAAAATTACGGTCATTCTGCGCCTTTTGTCATCCAAAGGCAGCGGGCCCGATGACACGCGAAGACAAATTATGGTCATCTGCACGCTCTTGCTATCTGTAAGACTCGACGAGTGATAAACACGCAGAGACAAATTATGGTCATTCTGTGCCCTTTGTCATTCAGGAGCAGCAAGTCGAGTGGTAAACGCGCAGAGACAAATTACGGTCATTTTGCGTCCTCTGTCATTCAGGAGCAGCAAGTCGAGTGATAAACGCGCAGAGACAAATTATGGTCATTCTGCGCCCTTTGTCATTCAAGAGCAGCAAGTCGAGTGATAAACGTGCAGAGACAAATTATGGTCATTCTGCACCCTTTGTCATTCAGGAGCAGCAAGTCGAGTGATAAACGCGCAGAGACAAATTATGGTCATTCTGCGCCCTTTGTCATTCAGGAGCAGCGAGTCGAGTGACAAACGCGCAGAGACAAATTATGGTCATTTTGTGACATTCCAAAAGCCAAAGAAGGGGTGATTGCGTAATCCGTAAGGTTTTGTGACATTACGGAAAGAAAACAAGTATCGTTACGTAATTCGTAAAGTTTTGTAACGTTACGAAAAAAGAATCAGCAAAAAAAGGGGCAAAGGGGGTGTATTTGGTAAAATGGGGGTGCAAATAGTAATTTTCAAATATGGGCCCTTCTAGAGGATTCTGGGCATTTTCTTGCTTAAGGTGGAAGCAACCTAGCTCGCCTGGGCTTTCGGGGATTCCGGGACACCCGTAATGCTTCTGTAAAATTCCCATAACCCTAAATAAGCATATTTCACTTCATATGGGCGAGAAGGAAGAGAAAAAAAGAAGAAAATCAAGTCCTATTGGCTTCTGTAAGGCTTCCGTAACTTTTGCGTAAATTAGTAAAGAAGGGGTGAACTTATAAAAATGGGGGTGCAAATAGCAATTTTGAAATTTTGAATTTGCCTACCAGAGTATTTTTCGAAGCTTGATTGCTTCTGGAGGAAGCAACCAGCTCGCCTGGGCGAGCTGGGCGGCAACCTCCTCCCCTTTTTTCCTATAAGTAGGCTAAAGGGGGTTGTTCTAAGGATCCCTCAGCCCCCTGGCTATGCATTTCAGCTGTTTTGGGTGGAAAAAATTGTTTCCGTAAAGAAAATCCATGTCGAGGTGCTTCCGTAACACTTCCAAGATGTTTCCGTGAGCAAATCCGTGAAGGTTTTCCGTTGTTCTTCACCGTTCTTCATCCGTTCTTCGTTCGTTCTTCGTTCTTCAACGGGTAAGTTTTCGAATCCGAGACTTTCAATTCATTTCTTGTTTTATTTAAGCCGTTTTCTCACCTAATAAATGATAAAATGAGTTTCAACCGATCATTTGTGTTGTAATATCGTTTAATCACTTTTAAAACAAAATCTAATCGATCGTTCACGCTGTAACCTCGGTTGAACTAAAAAAAACAAAAATAATAATAAAATAATCAAAATATCTTGAAAAATAATAATAAAATAATCAAAAATATCTTTGAATAAAATAATAATAAAAAATCAATCGGACGTTTTTCTTTGGAAGTTTCCTTGGATCAATTGACTAATAACCAAAGTGAAACTAAGGCTAAAATCAACTCACAAATCAAGCTTTGTCTGCAAAAGTCACTTAAAACCGTTTTAAGGTCCAACGCCTTAAACGGTCCTCTTTGCTTTTATCGGTTAACATGGACCGTTCAAAAGCATAAAATCAACATGTAACTTTACCGCTTTTGCAAGAACTATGTAGGTCTGATTTCCTCATCGCAATTGAGGATATGTAGGAGCAAAAGCCCCACTTTTTTCGACCACCCCAAGAGATCGTTAATGGTCCAATGCCTTAACGTTTCTCTCCTTTCAAAACCAAGAGATCGTTAATGGTCCAATGCCTTAACGTTTCTCTCCTTTCAAAAACAAAAGATCGTTTAATGGTCCAATGCCTTAAACAACATTTGTTTAGTCAAAATATATCTTGCAAAAAAAGATTAAAAAACAACTTAACCAACGTTTAGTTCTCAAAGAACTACGTAGGTCTGATTTCCTTATCACAATTGAGGAATATGTAGGAGCAAGGGAAACACCCTTGTCGACCACAAAAAGATAAACATATAAAAAGGCATAAAAAGACATAAGAACGTAAAAAAGGGAAGATAACACAAATTGAAGTCATATTCGCACACTTGATTAAAGGTTGTTGTCCTTTGTGACGGACGCGTGAGGTGCTAATACCTTCCCCGTGCGTAAATACAACTCCGGAACCTTTCACTTAAAGTTCGTAGACCACGTCTTTTCCGGTTTTTCCGACGTTTTTCTCAAATAAACGTTGGTGGTGACTCCGCGCGTATTCCTTTCTTGGAAGACGCACCCGTGAGTCTCGCATCGCCCTCCCGCCGAAGGGTAGGTTGCGACAGTTGGCGACTCCACTAGGGACTATTTTTGGAGAGTTAGGCCTTCTAATCTTGTGCAATATCATGACTTCCTTTTTTGTCGGTTTTCTTTTATTTCTCTTACGTTCTTATATGTAACTCTTTGATGCTTTTAATGTGTTTTTAAAATGTATGCATGAGATAGACATTTGGTGGCGACTCCGCGCGTATTCCTTTCTTGGAAGATGCACCCGTGAGTCTCGCATCGCCCTCCCGCCGAAGGGTAGGTTGCGACAATGGCTCTTGGGTGAAATAGGGTGCTCGACCCATTGATGACGAAGGACATTTACATGGTGGAGAAGATTAAGATTCCTCACTTCTTCAAAAGAGTTTGGATAGGTTCGATGTTCTTTAAACCTTTGTTGGTGAAAGGTTTGATACTTTGGAGTTACAACTGGACATGTGATTCAATGAAATGGAGTCAAGAATCACCAAGGTCGAAGAAGATATCTCTTACATCCGTACAAGCTTTGATCTACCACCACCACCACCACCATCATCTTAGTTTTCTATTATGTTTAATATTATTAGTACTTTGATTTCTAGCCGTGTATTTGGCTATATTATTATGACATTTGAACAATTTAGTATTTCTTTTATTTGCATGTTATGATTGAACAATTATGAATTATGCTATATGACTATGTGGTTTTTATATATTTGATCTATTCATGTTTCTTGCTTCATGATTGGTTTATATTCTTTAATGAATGTCTTGTGAATGATTAGTAGTGTATATATATTTTTTACTACTTGTTACGTACTTTGGCTTTTTGTTGATGCCAAGGGGGGAGAGAAATAGGGATTAAATCAAGAACTCACATAAGAAATTAACTTAATTTCAAGTGAAGCAGAAACTCAAAAACAAAGGGGAAGAATATGGAGAATTAAGTGAGAGATCGACTAGGAAAAAGTCTGTGTATGTGTTTCTTGATTTCAGGGTTGTCATCATCAAAAAAGGGAAGATTGTAGAAGCAAGCTTCATTGCTTCATGATGATGAATCAAGATTGATTCAAGGTGTTTTGATGATAATAAAGATGATGACAAAAAGCCCATGAGAATGATTTCAAGATTAAGTCAAGAACAATTCAAGAATCAAGAGAAAGATTCAAGAGAAGTTTCAAGTTTCAAGTTTTCAAGAATCAAGAATCAAGAATAATCAAGATCAAGATTCAAGATTCAAGAATCAAGAAAAGGCTCAATCAAGATAAGCACAAAAAAAAGTTTTTCAAAACATTGAGTAGCACACGAAGTTTTCACAAAAGCTTTTACCAAAGAGTTTTTACTCTCTGGTAATCGATTACCAGTGGCAAGTTTTGTTTTCAAAAAGCTTTCAACTGAATTTACAACGCTCCAATCAATTTCAAAATGGTGTAATCGATTACAATATATTGGTAATCGATTATCAGTGTGTTTGAACGCTGAAATTCAAATTCAAATGTGAAGAGTCACATCATTTCACAAAAATGCTTTGTGTAATCAATTACCAGTGATAAGTTTTAAACAAAAATCAAAAGATGTAACTATTCCAATGGTTTTCAAGTTTTTTCTAAAGGTTATAACTCTTCTAATGGTTTTCTTGACCAGACATGAAGAGTCTATAAAAGCAAGTCCTTAACTTGCAATTTTAAGAACAATTGATTACAATATTTTACCTCCTTTGAATCTCTTTGAACATCCTCTTGAATTTCTTCTTCTTCTGAGCGTTTTATAGATTAACGAAGGTTAGACTAATTAACGAGAAATACGCAGGTTAGACTAATTAACGAAGAGTAACTCATAACTGGACGGTTATAGATTAATTTGCAATTAATTAGTCTAAAAATTATCATTTTGCGTGCAACTTATAATTAAACAAAACCAACCTCTGAACCACACTCAGTGTCTCATTCTGAGCGTTTTGATATATATATTGCCTACCTTTGAAAACGGGCCCCGACGGGTGCAGAGAAACGCGAAGAACTGGAACCGAAGAGGTGGCACGCAAACCAAGATAGGATTTCAGCATCCAAAAAGGTCCTGTTATTTTTTCTTCTTTTATGGCTGAGTATGTGGTCAAGTCAAAGGTAAAGGTGGGCCCTTTTTGCTCCAATTAAAAAAATGACATGTGGAATTGCTTTTAGAAAGAAAATGAAAAAGAAAAGAAAAACCATTTTAAAAGCCAAATCTTCTCTCTCTTTCTCCAGAAACTTCCAGCACAGCTCTCTCTTTCTTCCTCCACGTTTCTTTTTTCATTTTCTTCACCACCATTGTTGTCTCTCTTCAAGCTTAAAATCCCCTTTCATTTCCACACCAAAATGCAATATAAAGTTGTTTTTAGAGTCTAGGAGCCTACCTCTATCTTGTGGGACCTTCAATTTCAGGTAAGGGTGGACTTCTCCTCACTTGAAATCTGTGGGTGTTGGGTTCTTGGGAGCTATAATGGGTAGTTCTACTAGATTATTGCTTTAGGGTAGTTGTTTGTGAAGGAAATTGTTGTAGTTATGCTAAACTTGACATGTTGATTTAGGGTTCAATAATGATGTTTTGAGATATATGTGTGCTTAAAATGTAGATGGAAAACTGGTAGAGAGGATGGGGAGAGTTAGCTTAGAGTTAAATGTGAGAATGATAGTGTTGTAGGTGGAAAAGTGTGAGATTTTGAGGTTTAGAAAGCCAAATTTGGTGTTAGTGGAAATTTGAGTTTAAAGTGAGTTGATTCTAGTTTACAATGTCAATTAGGACTTGTAGGAAAGCTTGGTCAGAGCAAATGAAGAAAATTAGTGGCAAATGTGAAAGAAAATAGCCATTTATAGTGTAAATTGAGTGTTGAGAGGTCAAATTTTGAATAGGTGGAGATTTTACCTTCAAATTAGTTTGAGCAAGTCTAATTCAATGTTATAAACTTGATGAAGAAGAGAGTTTACCCCAAAATCACCCAATTTTCATTTTCACCTTTCAAACCTTGAAAATTCACTAAATTTGGTGGGTTGTGGATACCTATAATTTGCTTTACCTTGGTTTGAAGTTATTTTTTGGCTTGAACATGATTTATACATGGTTTAGGATTTGTAGGATCCAATTTGAGTGGAATTGGATGCATGTAAGCTAGATTTTGAAAATCTGCTGCTAGTTTCTGTTGTCACGGGAAAGGTAGTATATCTCGTGTTCTAGACATTCTTTATCAGATCCCAACGGTCAAAACTTAGATTTATGTATTAGGAACCCCCAGTTAAATTTTCAAGGCGATCCAATGGTTAACGAATCCGGGATGAGGACTTTACTGAGGTATGTTGGTAGGAAAAACTCTGTGGAATTCGAATGAATCTTGTGTAAAGATTTCTGCCTCCACTCTGTTTTTTCCCAAGGTAGTTTCATGTCAAATGGAATTGAATTGATTTGACATTTTGAAGGCTTGGAGGGGTTGATGGGGACCCGATGCTGAGAGGAACGAGGAGAAGGGCTACGTACGTGTACGTGAGCTCAATTTAAAGGTGGGCAACTGGGGATGGTGTGCTTATGCCTGGGCTTGTGGAAATGGGATATTTGTTTTGTGCCATCGCCCGATCGCCACCTAGTACCACATATGACGGGTGCCCCATAACCCAATAAGCCCTGTGTGAGAAAGCGTGGAAGAGTCAGTCTTCCAACTTTTATTAGTTGACCACAGAGTGGTACGTGAGGATATGTCGCGGGGGTCAGGAGACCATGGGGACGTCAGGTGGGGTGCTATTGCCCAAAACCAAGCTTGGCCAATCCCGACCCAACCCAGGCATAGTCAGCCAGTGAGAACCTGTGACGTACCTCAGCAGGCGAGCACCTGGCAGTCAACCAATAAAGGAACAAAAGTCCACGAAGCAGGGAGGCTTGTGTGGCGGCTGGCCAGCTATCTATCTTGTGTTTTTATCTGAAAAATTCCCTCTGGTAATCGATTACAAGACATTGTGTAATCGATTACAGGGTTTAAAAATTGAAACAGAACGTTCAGTAGCTGCTGGTAATCGATTACCATTTGTGTGTAATCGATTACACAGTGTTATATGTTGCTGCTAATCGATTACCATTTATGTGTAATCGATTACACAGTGTAAATTTTGTTAGACAAGTGGCCTCAGATATCTTAAGAAGGGGGGGTTGAATTAAGATATTACAAACTATTTCCCCAATTAAAAATTCTATTTAACTTTCTATTCAAGTTATAAATTCCCTTACTAATGAATTTCTTAAATAATGATTCAAATAGAACAATCTGAATATGAATATAAAACAATAATAAATAAAGGAGTTTAAGGGAAGAGAAAGTGCAAACTTAGATTTATACTGGTTCGGCCACACCCTTGTGCCTACGTCCAGTCCCCAAGCAACCCGCTTGAGAGTTCCACTATCATGTAAATTCCTTTTACAAGTTCTAAACACACAAGGACAATCCTTCCTTTGTGTTTAGAATTCTTTCACAACAAGAGACCCTTGGTCTCTTAATCCCTTTTCAGAATGAAGAAGAAGAGAAGAAGAAATCTCTCTATAAAGAGATAGATTGAACAATTTGAGCACTCAAATAATTCCTTATTGAATCACAAGAGTTTTGGCCAAGGAATATGTAAGAGGATAAAATTATTTTGCTTTCTAAGAGGATAAGACCTTTTTTGTTCTGAAAAACTCTTATCAAATTCGTGTCTCAAGTCACATATATATAGGTCTTTGATAGCCATTCAAGAACCACACAAAAAGATGTGACTGTTGAGAATATTTTCTGAAAATCTCCTCTGGTAAGCGATTACAAGCTTTAAAATTTGAATTAAAAACATTCAGAAACTGCTGGTAATCGATTACCATATATGTGCAATCGATTACACAATGCAAATTTTGAATTCAAATTTTAATAGCTGTTGTAAATCAGTTTTGGCCACTGGTAATCGATTACATCCTCTGGTAATCGATTACCAGAGAGTAAATTTGTTGAAAATGACTTTTTAACTTAAAATTCTTGACCAAATCTTTTGCTACTTCAATTGGAATTCCCTTCCTATTTAATATACCCTTTCTAAGACTCTAGAGACTGTCTTGATCATCCATCTTGAATATCTTTAATTCCTTTGTCTTGAATAAAGCTTTGAGACGCATGTGAAAACTTTGGCATCATCAAAACATTCAACTTGATCCTTTGTCTACAATCTCCCCCTTTTTGATGATGACAATCCCTGAAATCAAGACAAGCTATATACAAGATGATAGCACGTTCACACAATCCTTACTCCCCCTATCTTTTGGCATGTATGCCTAACTTTACTTAATGATAAATTTCTAATTGATTTCTAACCCAAGTTCTCTCCCCCTTTGGCAACATCAAAAAGAACTAAGCAACACAATCAAAATCCAAACAGAGCCAAACATTAAACCAAAATAAATCCATACATTGTCATAACCAACCAAAGCAAAGTCTAGAAATATAATAATAGTGCAAGAGTACGATAACTAGTGCAACAAAAAGCCAAATACACGGCGATAAAACAAAGTACTAATAATACTTAATTACTAATAAGACTTAGTCATAATAATAATACCAATTAATCTAAGAGGATGATGGAGGCGGTGGTGGTGGATCAAAGCAAGTACGGATGAAGGAGACATCTTCTTCAACTTGTGTGAGGCAAATATCCATGCCGGCAAAGCGTGTATCCAATGAGTCAAAACGTTCACCAACATAAGAACGAAGACCTCGTAATTTGGAAAGGACTTCATTCAGGAGTGCTGAATCTTCATGCTGAGGAGGAGGTGAAGGAGTACGCTCATCTTGAGGAGGGAGTGCGTCTTTCTTTAGCCATTGACCATTCCGATCCTTACGGTAACCAAAGGAAGTCACAGCACCAACACCAATTGCAAAGGAACGCTTGACTTGAATAAATGGCTCATCATCAAGCGAAATTTGAAAATGACGCAGAAACAAAGTTATCAACTGTGGATAAGGTAGAGGTGCATTGGCCCGTAATGCCTTATGCATTTGGTACCGAACCAAATGGGCCCAGTCGATTTGATGACTAGTGAGAAAAGCCCACATCAGAATCAAATCCTCCTTAGAGGCTTGTGCTAAATTTGAAGACCGGGGAAGCAAAATTCTAACAATGATATAGTGCATGATGCGATTATCAAAAGTTAATGATCCGGCCAGCAATCTACCGGTCATTTCAGCCTGGTCATTGCAGACCATTCGGCGAGCATCATGACTAGAATAATCAAATTTCCAGTCATCAACAATGGTGCCCTCAAAAGGTGCACCTTGACTGGGTAAATGAGTCAAAGAAAAGAATAAAGACTGATCAATGATCATAGGAATACCATGCACCTCAGAGGAAATAATGTCATCCTGAATTTTCAAATTGCAGTAGAAGACCTTTACAAGTTCAGCATAATGTGGCAGTTTTAATGACATGAAATCAACAAGGCCAGAATTTTGAAACACTTGATAGCAATCAAGCGTTTCATCATTAAAGAACTCTACATCTAGGTACTTAGGGTCTAAGATGATCCTAGAAGAAAATTGAGAGAGGTACCGTAGACGCTGATCATCGGAAGAAAACAATGTGGATGATCTTAGAGATGATAAAGATGGATGAATAGGTGTTGTGGATGCTTTAGATGGTCCGTGGCGGCGATGGGCAGCAGTAGCGGCGGTGGAGGATGATCCCTTTCTCTTCTTCGATGGCTCTGCCATTTGATGAAGTTTTAGTGGATTTTAATCGGTGAAAGTGAAAGAGCATTGAAAAAGAGAAAGATTGGGCTTTACGGGACGTGATTTGGTGAAGAATTGAGTGAGATACGAAGATTTGAAGTTCTAGGTATGGAGGAGGCGTGAGGTGAGGCCGTGGCTGCGCAGCAATTCTGATTTCGTGAGTTTTTATAGACGAGGACTAGTTGTAATTGATTACAAGGCTTGGTAATCGATTACAGGAGTAATGAGCCTTCTGGTAATCGATTACAGGATGTTGTAATCGATTACAGGCTGCTTGTTCTTGTGTAATCGATTAAAATGGATGGTAATCGATTACCAGAACATAACCTAGGCTAGTTTCTTAAAAAAATATATCTATGTCTATGCTAAACACATCTAATATGATTAATCATCACTACTAATGCACTTAAATCAATCATTCAACTATAAAACACACAGGAATACATAAATTCTATCATAATAACAAGAATTTTAACAAAATCAATCAGAGTAACATATAAACAATCAATCATAAGAGTAAATTAATCAATCAATCCTAAACATTACCTATCCAAATCACTAAGGTCTAAAAGGCCTAATTCTCTTCTTATTGAAAAGAATATATCCTTTGGGAGAGGTTTTGTAAAGATATCAGCAAGTTAATTCTTTGTATCAACAAACTCTAGCAAACAATCTCCCTTTAGAACATGGTCTCTTAGAAAATGGTGCCTAATTTCTATATGTTTCATTCTAGAATGTTGTACAGGGTTTTTGGATAGATTAATGGAACTAGTGTTATCACACCTAATAGGTATTCGATCAAGAAGGATACCATAATCAGATAATTGTTGCTTCATCCATAAAATTTGTGCACAACAACTGCTGGCAGAAATATATTCCGCTTCAGCAGTGGATAAAGCAACACTGTTTTGTTTCTTACTATGCCATGAGACAAGAGCAGATCCAATGAATTGACAAGTTCCACTTGTGCTCTTTCTATCAATTTTAGATCCGGCAAAGTCAGAATCAGAATATCCTATTAAGTTACATGTTGAGTTCTTAGGATACCATAATCCTAAATTTATTGTACCTAATAGATATCTCATGATTCTCTTAACTACACTCAAATGTGATTGTTTGGGGTTGGATTGAAACCTAGCGCACATGCATACACTAAACATAATATCAGGTCTACTAGCAGATAAATAGAGAAGAGATCCGATCATACCTCGATATTGTTTCATGTCTATAGATTGACCAGATTCATCTTTATCTAAGTAACAGCTAGTGCTCATCGGTGTAGCCATGTGTTTTGCACTTTCCATCCCAAATCTTTTGATCAATTCCTTGCAGTGCTTGGCTTGATTGATGAATATACCTTCTTGAGTTTGCTTGATTTGTAATCCCAGGAAGTACTTTAGTTCTCCCATCATTGACATTTCAAATTCACTTTGCATATCAAGGGAAAACTCCTTGCACAATGAATCATTAGTGGATCCAAAAATTATATCATCAACATATATTTGAACCAACAAAATATCATTATGCTTTCTCTTTATGAATAATGTGGTATCCACTTTTCCTCTAGAAAATTCTTTTTCTAGGAGAAAATTACTTAAACGTTCATACCACGCCCTAGGGGCTTGTTTCAAACCATAAAGAGCCTTTTGTAATTTATAAACATGATTTGGTTTATCCGGGATTTCAAAACCTGGAGGTTGTTCAACATATACTTCTTCTTGAATTAAACCATTTAGAAAAGCACTTTTAACATCCATTTGATAGAGCTTAAAATTCATTATGGATGCATATGCTAAGAGCATTCTAATGGCTTCTAATCTTGCAACTGGAGCATATGTTTCTTCATAGTCTATTCCCTCTTCTTATTATACCCTTTTGCTACTAACCTAGCCTTATTTCTAATAATTATGCCATGTTCATCTAATTTATTTCTAAAAACCCATTTTGTTCCTATGACAGGATAATTTTCAGGTTTTTCTACTAGTTTCCACACATTGTTTCTTTCAAATTGATTCAGTTCTTCTTGCATGGCAATGATCCAGTTATCATCTACTATGGCTTCTTTTATATTTTTAGGTTCAATCATAGATACAAAAGCCATATTATTGCATAAATATTTAAGAGAATGTCTAGTTGTTACCCCTTTTGATATATCACCAATAATGTTGTCGAGGGGATGATCTCTTGAGGCTTTCCATTCTCTTGGAAGTTCATTATTTCCTCTAGCCCCATTATCTTGAGAATCCTCATTGCTTCCTTCATCTTTTTCTTTAGAATCATTTCCATGAATATGTGTATCTTCTAAGGAATCTGAAATATCATCTAAAAAATCCTTCCTTGGAAGAATGGCATTAGACTCATCAAAGGAAACATGTATAGACTCTTCAATTGTCATTGTTCTTTTATTATATATTCTATAAGCTTTACTATGCAGAGAATATCCAAGGAAAATACCTTCATCTGACTTAGCATCAAATTTTCCTAAGTTATATTTTCCATTATTCAATGCAAAACATTTACAACCAAAGATATGAAGATGTGAGATGTTTGGTTTTCTGCCATTGAACAATTCATATGGAGTTTTCTTTAAAATGGGTCTTATTAAAGCCCTATTTAAAATGTAGCATGCAATGTTAACAGCTTCAGCCCAAAAGTATTTTGGAAGAGGAGTATCATTTAATAAAGTTCTAGCAATCTCTTCCAAAGATCTATTTTTCCTTTCAACAACACCATTTTGTTGAGGGGTTCTTGGTGCAGAAAAGTTATGCTCAATCCCATACTTATCACAAAATAATTCAAATTCTTTATTTTCAAACTCACCCCCATGATCACTCCTAATAGATATAATCTTTATATTTTTCTTATTTTGAATGATTTTTGCAAGTTTTCTAAATGCTTGAAATGCATCATTCTTATGAGTGATAAAAAGAGTCCATGTGTATCTAGAATAATCATCAACTATAACAAGAGCATAGTAACTTCCTCCAAAACTCATGATTCTGGAAGGACCAAACAAATCCATATGAAGTAATTGTAAGGGTTGAGTAGTTGAAACAATGTTTTTAGATTTGAAAGAAACTCTAGTTTGTTTTTCCTTTTGACATGCATCACATAGCCTATCTTTTTCAAATCTTAGTTTTGGCAAACCAACAACTAAATCTTTTGATATTAATCTATTTAAGTGTTCCATGTTTATATGTGCAATCCGTTTATGCCACAACCATGGATCATCATCTTTACTAAGAAAACATTGATTATCATCTAGTTTTTGACTTAAGTCTATCATGTAAACATTGTTGACTCTAAACCCTATATGCTTTATATTCGTATCATGTTTATGTTCAATAACACACTTTTGAGAATCAAATGATACCAGATAGCTTTTGTCACATAATTGACTCACACTAAGCAAACTATGTTTAAGACCTTCAACAAGTAGAACATTTTCAATGGAGGTTGAAGAATTTGTACCTATTTTTCCAACTCCAAGAATTCTACCTTTGTTGTTGTCACCATAAGTTACATGTCCGCTTTTCTTGGGAGAGATATGTGTGAATTTTGATTCGTCTCCCGTCTTATGTTTTGAGCATCTGCTATCTATGTATCACTTTTTCCTCAAGGGTTCCTACAAAATCAAGGTTGTAACTTAGGTACCCAAACTTTATTGGGTCATTGTGTGTTAGTATGAATAACAGATCCTTTTGGGATCCAAATCATTTTAATATTGTTACAATTTCTTCTAAAATAGCATGTAGATGTGCCATGCCCTTTTCTTCCACAGTAAAAACATGTGATAAAACTAGAATTATATTTTTGTGTGGAAGTATAGAAGTTTTTATGAAATTTTTGTTGTTTTTTAGATTTATATCCTAGTCCAGCCTTATTGGAGGCATGTCTTTGTTTTCCTAATATGACATCTAAATTATTTTTACTATAAGAAAATTTTGCAAGTGAGTTTTTCAACTCTTTGATTTCTTTTTCATATTTTTCACAACAACTACAAGAATCGGACATTTTCTTGTCAGAAATAGTAGAAATATGAACTTTTTCATTTGGTTTAGAAATTGAGACTTCATTTCTAAGATGATCCAATTCTTTGTTTAATTTTAAAATTTCATTTTCTAAATTTGAAATTGTTTTCTTTGAAGATGAAACTAACTTTGCAAGTTTAATTGACTCTTTATGCAGATCAGCAAATGCATCTTGCAATTCATCAAAAGAAATAGATAAATTGTTTGAAGATGTTACCTCTTCATCACTTTCATAACTTTTTGCCATAAGGCAGAGGTTTATTTCTTCATTTTCTGAATCTTCAGAAGATTCCATATCGTTTTCATCCCATGTAATGTATGCTTTCTTCAATTTCTTTTCATTAATATTTTTCTTTTCAGACTTCTCCATCTTTTTCTTGAAGATGGGACAATCAACCCTCAGATGTCCAGGTTGATTGCACTCAAAGCATTTTAGAGTAGAGGATGAAGTTTATGTCCTTCTTTTAGGTTTAAATTTGGGTCACTTTTGATTTCCTCTTACTCTCAGGAACTTGTTGAATCTTTTTACAAACAGACTAATATCTTCATCATTATCCAAGTCAATTGAATCTTCTTTATCACTGTCTTCTTGGATTGCATATGAGGCTTTAAGAGCGATTCCCTTCTTCTTCTTATCAGTTTCTTCATGCAGATTTAATCTTAGTAATTCCATTTCATGCTCCTGCAATTTTCCAAATAATGTAGCAAGAGACATAATAGATAAATCTTGAGATTCTGTGATGGTTGTTACCTTTGGTTGCCATTCTCTATTAAGACATCTTAAGACTTTATTTACTAGATCTTCATTTTGAAAAGTTTTTCCTAGAGATGCAAGATGATTAACTATGTGTGTGAACCTCTTTTGCATTTCTTGTATACTTTCATTTACATTCATCCTAAAAAGTTCATATTCACGAGTTAAAGTGTTTATCCTAGATCTTCTAACATCTGTTATGCCTTCATGTGTTACTTGTAGTGTATCCCACATATCCTTAGCACTTTTACAATTTGAAACCCTAAAGTATTCATCTATTCCTAAGGCAGATATAATAATATTTTTGGCCTTTAAATTATATTGTACTAATCTTCTTTCTTCCTCAGTCCAATCTGCTCTAGGTTTTTCTATTGTTGCACTTCCGGCCATTATAGAGGGAACATAAGGTCCTTGTTTTATGGCTTCCCAAATATTTAAATCTATTGCCTCTATAAAGATTTGCATGCGGGTTTTCCAGTAGTTGTAACCCACTCCATTAAAGATGGGAGGTCTATTTATAGAATTTCCCTCGGGAAACAAGTAGTTTGATGAGCCCATAATTCTTGAAGCTTTTAAACTTTATACAAGAATGAAGCTCTGATACCACTTGTTAGACAAGTGGCCTCAGATATCTTAAGAAAGGGGGATTGAATTAAGATATTACAAACAATTTCCCCAATTAAAAATTCTATTTAACTTTCTATTCAAGTTATAAATTCCCTTAATAATGAATTTCTTAAATAATGATTCAAATAGAACAATCTGAATATGAATATAAAACAATAATAAATAAAGGAGTTTAAGGAAAGAGAAAGTGCAAACTCAGATTTATACTGGTTCGGCCACACCCTTGTGCCTACGTCCAGTCCCCAAGCAATCCGCTTGAGAGTTCCACTATCTTGTAAATTCCTTTTACAAGTTCTAAACACACAAGGGCAATCCTTCCTTTGTGTTTAGAATTCTTTCACAACAAGAGACCCTCAGTCTCTTAATCCCTTTTCAGAATGAAGAAGAAGAGAAGAAGAAATCTCTCTATAAAGAGATAGATTGAACAATTGGAGCACTCAAATAATTCCTTATTTAATCACAAGAGTTTTGGCTAAGGAATATGTAAGAGGATAAAATTATTTTGCTTTCTAAGAGGATAAGACCTTTTTTGTTCTGAAAAACTCTTATCAAATTCGTGTCTCAAGTCACATATATATATAGGCCTTTGATAGCCATTCAAGAACCACACAAAAAGATGTGACTGTTGAGAATATTTTCTGAAAATCTCCTCTGGTAATCGATTACAGTATGTGTGTAATCGATTACAAGCTTTAAATTTTGAATTAAAAACGTTCAGAAACTGCTGGTAATCGATTACCATATATGTGTAATCGATTACACAGTGCAAATTTTGAATTCAAATTTTAATAGCTGTTGTAAAACAGTTTTGGCCACTGGTAATCGATTACATCCTCTGGTAATCGATTACCAGAGAGTAAATTTGTTGAAAAAGACTTTTTAACTTTAAATTCTTGACCAAACCTTTTGCTACTTCAATTGGAATTCCCTTCCTATTTAATATACCCTTTCTAAGACTCTAGAGACTATCTTGATCATCCATCTTGAATATCTTTAATTCCTTTGTCTTGAATAAAGCTTTGAGATGCATGTGAAAACTTTGGCATTATCAAAACATTCAGCTTGATCCTTTGTCTACAAATTTTAAGTTCCAATGTGCAATGGCTGTTGTAATTTGTTTTTGGGCACTGGTAATCGATTACATACTTTGGTAATCGATTACCAGAGAGGAAATCTCTTGAAAAAGACATTTTGACTGTGCGTAGCCGTTATGGGACGCATTGTATTGTTACTTGTGTAGTTAGATTTCTTGTGAAAGAGTCTACCCCTTTCTTTTATGTCTTGTAAATCGCGATGGCAGCGCAGTTGATCCATGATCACGTCGTGATGGAGTGCCTAGAGGGTGTTTGGGAGACCCTCAAAGGCAATGAGAGGTGCCGATTCCGTGGCACAGTTCGACTCACTGCTTCTTCGCTAGTACATCTGGAGCAACCCGCACGCACACTTCAGCAACCTGTGGAGTGGATACTACCTATGCCTACTCCATATCGACTAGTTGAGCCTGTTCAATTGATAGAGGTGTCATCCTCTGAAGAGGATCTTGAAGAGGACCCAGAGGAGTTATCTCTTGAACCTGCTATGGATGCCCCTGACTTACCAGAGGATGATGAGGACCCGCTCCCTGATGTTGATTCTCCAGAGGATATTATGCCAGAATCTGAGGCAGACTCTACAGAAGAGAGTGTCCTTGGAGGGATAGCGAATAGTGACGACTCTTCATCATAGCAGACGGCTCCTTAGATTAAGCGTACATACTTTTGTGGGTGGGTGTATCTAATTCAGACTGCTAGGTTTACTCTTTTGATTTTTGGGTGGGTAGACCTCTTGTATAGAAATTTTGATGATTGTATATATATTGTGGCTAAAGCCACCACAGTTGTTACTGTGGAAGCAAAGCTTCATGATGAATCGACAATGATTCAAAGGTGTTTTGATGATAACAATGATGACAGCAAAAGATGATGACAAAAGTGATGAACAAAAAGCTCAAGAGAATCAAAGAACATCCATCTCAAGAAAATCTAGAACAAGTCAAAGAGTTCAAGAATCAAGAAGAATTCAAGACTCAAGAAGAAAGCCTACAAACAAGACTCAAGAGATTCAAGATCTCAAGAATCAAGATCAAGATTCAAGACTCAAGATTCAAGAATGAAGAAAAGACTCAATCAAGATAAGTATTAATTTTTTTTTTCAAAACTTTGAATAGCACATAGGTTTTTGACAAAACCTTTACCAAAGAGTTTTTACTCTCTGGTAATCGATTACCATATTGATGTAATCGATTACCAATAGCAAAATGAGTTTGAAAATGTTTTCAAACTGAATTTACAACGTTCCAAATATTTTCAAAAGGCTGTAATCGATTACAATGTTTTGGTAATCGATTACCAGTACCCTTGAACGTTGAAATTCAAATTTAAATGTGAAGAGTCACATTGTTTCATTCAAAAGCTTTGTGTAATCAATTACACATATTTGGTAATCGATTACCAGTGTTTGTTTCTGAAAAATCTAAAGATGTAACTCTTCAAAAAGGTTTTGACTCTTTCAAATGGGTTTTAAGTTTTTCTAAAAGATATAACTCTTCTTAATGGCTTTCTTGACCAGACATGAAGAGTCTATAAAAGCAAGACTTTGTTTTGCATTTTGAAATAATGAATTATTCCAAGTCTTTCTAACAATCTCTTACAATCCTTTACAAGCCTTGAATCTCTTTGAACTTCTTCTTCTTCTTTGTACCAAAAGTTTTCTGAAGTTTTCTGGTTTTCTAAACCTTGAAAACTTGTGTTATTCATTCTTTTCATTCTCTTCTCCCTTTGCCAAAAAGAATTCACCAAGGACTAATCGCCTAAATTCTTTTTGTGTCTCTCTTCTCCCTTTTCCAAAAGAAGGAAGGACTAACCGCCTGAATTCTTTTGTGTCTCCCTTCTCCCTTGTCAAAGAATTCAAAACGACACAGTTTGAGAATTCTTTTGATTCTTCCCATTCCCTAATACAAAAGTGTTCAAAGGTTTAACCGTCTGAGAATTCTTTTGTATCCCCATTCACAAAGTATCAAAGGTGTAACAGCTTGAGATCTTTGTCTTAACACATTGGAGGGTACATCTACTTGGGTTTAACTGAGAACAAGAGAGGGTACATCTCTTGTGGATCAGTTCTAGTAGAGGGTACATCCACTAGGTTCAAAGAGAACAAGGGAGGGTACATCCCTTGTGGATCTTTGCTTGTAAAAGGTTTTTTACAAGGTTGAAAGAAATCCCAAGGACCGCAGGTTGCTTGGGGACTGGAGGTAGGCACGGGTTTGTGCTGAACCAGTATAAAAATCCTTGTGTGTTTGTTTCTTTCTTCCCTACTCTTTTACTTTTCGATGTGCATTTAATTTCCGCTTTTACTTTCTGTTAAGTTTCTCTTCTACTCCTCTTTCTCTTAACAATTTAGTAAAAGCCTTAAAAGGGTAATTTTTAATTAGTAAAGGTTTAGGAATAATTAATTCAACCCCCCCCCCTTCTTAATTATTCTGAGGCCACTCGATCCAACAGTTACCTTTGCTCTGGATGTCACTGTGCTATTTTGCAAACTCCTATGTTTTGGACAGTTTTTGATGATGAAAACAATTATGTTTTATCTTGTTATTTGAAAAAGAAATGTTAACGAACTTTATTTGAAAAGAGTTTATTGACCGCACCTTATTATTTCTCATGTGACGACCGAAAATGATGGCTGGTATTTTTTCTGAAAAATAAAAATAGTTTGGAGGTTATAAGTGATCAGAAAGAAATGAATCCAAATAGAGTTGTGAATTGGCCACTCAGAACTCTATAGTGATACTTTTCCTTCTGAAATTAATTACCGTGAAATAAATAACAGTGCGAAAAAAAAAAGAGAAAAAAAAATTCTCATGGTTTCTGCTATTTAATTTATTACTATTAAACCAGTCATTATTTAGGGATGCCACAGTGTCTCCCTTCTCCCTTGTCAAAGAATTAAAAATGACACAGTCTGAGAATTCTTTTGATTCTTCCCTTTCTCATAAACAAAAGATTTCAAAGGACTTACCGCCTGAGAATTCTTTTGTATCCCCATTCACAATGTTTCAAAGGACTAACCTCCTGAGAACTTTGTCTTAACACATTGGAGGGTACATCCTTTGTGGTACAAGTAGAGGGTACATCTACTTGGGTTGTTGTGACTGAGAACAAGAGAGGGTACATCTCTTGTGGATCAATTCTAGTGGAGGGTACATCCACTAGGTTGTTCAAAGAGAACAAGGGAGGGTACATCCCTTGTGGATCTTTGCTAGTAAACGAATTTACAAGGTTGAAAAGAAATCTCAAGGACTGTAGGTCGCTTGGGGACTAGATGTAGGCACGGGTTGTTGCCGAACCAGTATAAAACTCTTGTGTGTTTGTCTTCTTCCTCCCTACTCTTTTAATTTCCGCTGTGCACTTTAATTGCCGCTTTTACTTTTGGTTAAGTTTATATTTTTGTTCTTTACTTTCTTAACAACATAGTAAAAGCCTAAGAAGGGTAAATTTTAATTAGTAAAGGTTCATTAATAATTAATTCAACCCCCCTTCTTAATTATTCCGAGGCCACTTGATCCAACATCAACAATTGCTCTTTTATTAAGTCCATACAAAACATCTGAGTCCATTTTGGCATTCGGGATATTCTTTCATTGTTTTCACCCTCTAGGTACACATTTCTTTTTCAAAAAAACATTTTGTGTTTTGATCCGCAAACTTTCCAAAGAAATCTGGTGATTGTTTCTCTTAAAAAGCATGTTAGTTTTTTAGGAAAAATTTGAAACACAGGAAAAGTTCTAATCTGAGACTACACTACCAAAAGAACAAAGGGCGCACGAAAAATAAAATAAAAAAGAAACCACGTGTAAGTTTTTTTTCGTTTCAAACAAAACACCACAACGAACTAACGTAACAAAATGCTGAAAGTGATAAATAAAATAAAGACAAGTTCACAAATTTAGAAGGTCCTGGTCAAAAGGCTCAGTCTCCTCAGAGGAAGAAATCCATCACATCTGCCATGTCACCATCTTCCTGAACTCTATCCTCATCTCCTGAGGCCTCTTTGGGACTTGCCCCCGCCTGAAAATTAGGCTTGTCCCCAGGCCATGCAATAGTGGCCCTGAACTACTCAGGAGTAGGCCATGGGTAAGGGCTGGGGTCCTGGCGCTGCTGGTGCAGGGTATACTAGTAGAAGTTTTCGTTCAACTACACCTGACCCCTATGGTTGGCAGCCTACTGGTCAGCCAAATGCTGCATGTAGAGCTCCATCCTTTGCATGTGAGCCAAGATGGACTCTAGAGATAGTGGCTGTTGTGAAGGTGGCGGTGGTGAGTCTGCGGCCGCCTGCTGCTGCTGGTCCTACCCCGGCTGTTGTGCCTACCTTGGCATGTAATACTTCTCAATGAAAGACCTATTAGTGGGAGGCCAGATGAGCTTTGTGGGCGTAACCGGCACCCCAAAGAACTGGCAGAGACCTGTGATCAAAGCTGGGAATCCTAGACATTACTTAAATGTTAGACAAGGAGTATTAAATGATGGTCTTAAATACATTACTTAAATATTATATCAGATTGTCTTATAAGTGTATCTTGTTTGAAAAACTTTAGACGCACAAAGGAAAATCATGATATTATAGCATATTAGACTCATCTTTTATCATTTGTATTTATTTGCATCTAATAAAAAATTATTAGGAGTCATGATTTCTCTTTAAGACATAAATGTATTTTTATTTAACAGATCAATTACCAATTAATTGCCTAATACCTCTTATTTTAATTATCAGCTTATGATCAAGGTTTGAGAATACTATTCTTCCTAGATCAATCCTACATTGGTCATTTGAGATTTAATTTAGGGTTAAGGATGAATAACAAATAAGTTTGTAAAAAGGGGATTTATGTCGCCAGTTTGGTGTTGCAAGCTTTATGAATCCTATCATTCTATAGGTCAGTTAATTATGAGAAGATGGTCACTAACACACAATTAACTAATAACCAAAGTGATCAATTTCAATATAGAAGTGAAAGCGATAGAAAGATACAATTAACTAAATAACATCGAAGAAATTTATTAAAAAGAAGAACTTTATTAACATTCCGAGTTTTAAGGGTTTAGCCAACCATGATCACAGAATAACTAACGTATAATATGTTGGACAAGTGGCCTCAATAACTTAAGAGGGGGGTGAATTAAGTTTCAAAATTTTCCCACTAACAAACTTTAATCCCCTCTTTAAATGATGTATGACAAATTTAATATGCAGAAGAAGAAGCAACAATCAATTTAATCAATGTTCTTTAAACGTGCAAGATAAAAATTCATTGCAATAATATAAATGAGATAAGGGAAGAGAGAATTTGCAAACTCGATTTATATTGGTTCGGCCACTTCTCGTACCTATGTCCAGTCCTCAAGCAATCCACTTGAGAATTCCACTATCCTTGTAAAACTCTTTTACAACTTCTGAACCACATAGGGATCCATCTCCCTTATGTTTAGGAAACTCATAATTCAAGAGACACACAGCCTCTTGATCACAAAAATTTTCTTTTAGAAGTACAAAAGTTTTTTTTCTCTCTTTTAGAGAAGAATGATACAAGTTGAAGATCTTAGAAGAATCCTTAATTGATTTGCAAGTGTTTGGCCAAATTCTTTTTTTAGAGAGAATAAGACAATGAGGTTCAGAACAACTCTGAAGATTTTCGTAGACAAGTCACATATTTATAGGCCCTTGGTGGTTTTTCAAAAACTCATGAAGGGATGTGACTTTTCAGAGCAATTTTTAAACTTTTCTCACTGGTAATCGATTACAAATCTTTGGTAATCGATTACACAGGTACAAAATGAGGGGTCATGACTATTCATTTGAATTTCAGGAGTTCTGTTACTGGTAATCGATTACATACAAATGGTAATCGATTATAGCTTTTAAAATTTAAATTTCAAACTTCTTGAAAAGTTGTTTAAAATAATTTGGCTTCTGGTAATCGATTACAACTCCCGGTAATCGATTACTAGAGGAAATATTCCTTTTTCAAAAATGTTAAAATATTAAAAAAAAAATTTCATAATTAATTTAAAATTATGTTTTGTGGTCAAACCTTTTCAATTGTTAAGAGATTCTTTTAATAAAAATAGACTAAGGCGTATCTTTTCTTTGGCATCATCAAAACCTTCATACATATACATTCACATTCTCCCCCTATTTGATGATGACAACTATCTAAAAGCATGGACAAAACATATTCCATTTGCAAGATGAGCATTCCCCCTTAAGTTTGCAAATATTGCTTAATATTTTTCAGAAAAAGATATACCATTTACCTTACATGAGTCTCTCTCCCCCTTTGGCAAAATCAAAAAGTTGATAATACCAAAATAAAGCATGCACAAATGATTCAACCAAGTTCAAAACACAGCAAGGCTTTAAATATCAAAGAGGAATATCCAAAGCAATCACAAAATAAGCAAGTCCAAATATTCAAAGCAATCACAAAATAACCAAGTCCAAATAACCAAATATCCAAAGCAAACACAATGCAAAATTTTTTAGAATAGCAAGAAAATTAAAGACATATAATACTAGATAAATAAGAACGAAACAATTGTCTATGGATCTGCCGGAGGATCAAAGCATCATCGAATGAAGCTCATATCATCCTCAAGACGCATGATGCATGAATCCATAGCATCGAAAAGATCGCCGACAAATGCCCAAAGATCCCTAAGTTCAATGAGAACATCATGCCGCAGTGAAGATGAGGAATCCCTTTGTGGTGGTGGGGAGGGTGTTCGTTCATTAGGAATCAGAGGGGGAAGGTCTTGTTTCCACACCCATTGGCCATCCACATCCTTTCGGTATCCAAAGGAGGGAATAACACAAGCACCAATAGCAAAAGAACATTTGACTTTAACAAATGGTTCATCATCTAAAGGGACATTAAAATAATGGAGAAAAAGAGTGACAAGGTGAGGATATGGAAGAGGTGCATTTGCCCGTAATTCCTTATGCATACGATACCGGACAAGATGGGCCCAGTCAATTTGAAGACCGGTTTGAAGGGCCCACAATAGAATTAAATCCTCCTCAGAGGCCTAAGCAAGATTTATTGAACGAGGAAGCAAAATGCGACATAGAATATAATGCATGATGCAACATTCAAAAGTAAATGATCCAACAAGCAATTTGCCAGTCATATCAGCATGTTCAGTGCAAACCATTTTGTGTGCATCATGAGTTGAATAAATATGCTTCCAATCATCAACAAAAGTGCCCTCAAAAGGAACACCTTGACTACTCAATTTTTTCAATGAATAAAACAAAGATTGATCAACTACAATGGGAATTTTATGCACCTTAGAGAAGATAACACCATCCCTAATTTGCATATTATTATAAAAGACTCAAACTAATTTAGGATAGAATGGAAGTTTGAGAGACATAAAATCAATTAATTTAGAATTTTGAAAGACCTGATAACAATCAAAGGTTTCTCCTTCAAAGAATTCTAAATCTAAATATTTGGGATCAAGAATGATGCGATTTGAAAATAAGGAGTAGTACCTTTAACGTTGTTCGTCAAAAAAGATTAGAGTCAAGGAACATGGTGAGGAAAGAGAAGGATTAGGTGGTGTTGGTGGGTCATCGGAAGTGTCGTGGCGGCGTTGTCCTGCAACGGTAGTGGTGGAGGTTGAGCCTTTTCTCTTCTTAGATGGTTTTTCCATTTGGGACTTTTCTGCAGATTTTGTTTGGTGGGGTTTTTAGAGAATTAAAAAAGATGAAGTTTGCACTTTGTTTGAAGTAATTTGGGAAGTTATGAGGATTTGAAGTTGTGAGTATGGAGGGCACTGTCAAGGAGGAGGAAGAAAGGGTTTTGCGCTAGGAGAAAGAAAGAGCAGAATTTATAGGCAGGGATAAGCTGTAATGATTACAACTCATGGTAATCGATTACAGGCTTATCCTATAACTGCCAAAGCCTCTAGTAATCGATTACAGCCTATGGTAATCGATTACAATGGCCTTGTTCTATGGTAATCGATTACAGGGAGTGATAATCGATTACCAGACCCTAAAATATGATATTTCAAGTCTAATAATCATAAAAATCAATTATTTTTCACCCACTAAAATACTCATTTAGTATAAATAATCAAAATAGAAAATCATCATAAACAATCATGAACAATCATCATAAACAATCATGCAGTATAATTTAGCAAACACAAGCACTTCACTTAAGAAAATAATCAATCATCATAATCAATCATGAGAATACAAGCACTTCACTTCAGCCAAAATAATCAATCATCATAGTCAATCATGAAAGATAACTATCAAACACAATCATTTTACTTAACCAAAGGAAATAATCATCATAAACAATCAAAGTGGCTAGGAATCTACGTTATTTAGGTCTATGAGTCCTAATTCTCTTCTAATAGCGAAGAAATTTTCTTTGGGGAGAGGTTATGTAAAGATATCAGCTAATTGATTCGTTGTGTCAATAAATTCTAGCACACAATCCCCTTTTTGAACATGATCTCTCAAGAAATGATGCCTTATTTCAATATGCTTTGTTCTAGAGTGCATAATAGGATTTTTAGATAAATTGATTGCACTTGTGTTATCACACCGAATAGGAATATGATCAAGATTAAGCCATAATCAGAAAGTTGTTGTTTCATCCAAAGTATTTGTGCACAACAACTTCCAGCAAAAATATATTCTGCCTCAGTAGCGGATAAGGCAACACTATTTTGTTTTTTACTATGCCATGATACTAGAGCAGAACCAATAAAATGACAAGTTCCACTAGTGCTCTTTCTATCAATTTTGCATCCGAAAAAATTAGAATCAGAGTATCCTATTAGGTTATAAAAGGAATTCTTAGGATACCACAATCCTAGATTTATAGTGCCTAATAAGTATCTCATTATTCTTTTAACTGCACTAAGGTGAGATTCTTTGGGATTTGCTTGATATCTTGCACACATACAAACACTAAACATTATATCAGGTCTACTTGCAGATAAATAAAGAAGAGATCCAATCATACCTTATATTTATTTATGTCTATTGACTGACCGGTTTCATCTTTATTCAGATAGCAAGTAGTGCTCATAGGAGTGGCCATGTGTTTAGCATTTTCCATCCCAAACCTGTTAATTAGTTTTTTGCAATATTTTGGCTAACTAATAAATATTCTATTCTTTGTTTGCTTTATTTGCAGTCCAAGGAAGAAATTTAACTCACCCATCATGGACATTTCAAATTCATTTTGCATATCTTGAGAGAATTCTTTGCAAAGAGAACATTAGTTGACCCAAAGATTATATCATCAACATATATTTATACTAACAGAATATCATGCAATTTTCTTTTGATAAAAAGGGTGGTATCAACCTTTCCTCTTGAAAAGCCCTTTTCTAAAAGAAATTTGCTCAAACGTTCATACCAAGCCCTAGGGGCTTGTTTTAAACCACATAGAGCCTTTTTCAATTAAAAGACATGATTGAGCTTTTCTGAGTTTTCAAAACCAAGTGGTTGATCAACATAAACTTCTTCTTAAATGACACCATTTAAAAAACCACTTTTAACATCCATTTGATAAAGTTTAAAATCCATTATGGATGCAAAGGATAATAACATTCTAATGGCTTCTAATATGGCTACTGGAGCATATGTTTCTTCATAATCTATGCCTTCTTCTTGATTATACCCTTTAGCCACTAGCCTAGCCTTATTTCTAATTACTATTCCATGTTTATCCAATTTGTTTCTGAATACCCATTTAATTCCTATAACTGAATGATTATTAGGTTTGTCAACTAATTCCCATACTTTATTTCTTTCAAATTGATTTAACTCTTCTTGCATAGCAATAATCCAGTGTTCATCAATTATGGCTTCATTTAAATTTTTCAGTTCAATTAAAGAAACAAAAGCCATATAATTGCATGCATCTTTGAGAAAGTGTCTAGTTGTTACCCCTTTCGATATGTCACCGATGATATTATCAAGAGGATGATATCTTGAAGTTGTCCACTCTTTTGGAAGATCTGTATCTTTACTTGTTTTAGTTTCATCAATTTGAAGGTCTTCTTCATTTCCATTTCCTTTGCCTTTGTACCCTTTCTCATTAATGTGCATGTCTTCTAGTGAATCTGTAACATCATCAAGTGTTTCCTTTCTTGGCCTTATAGGGTTAGTTTCATCAAAAGCAACATGGATAGATTCTTCAATAACCATAGTTCTTTTGTTATAAATTGATGCAATCCTACCCCACAAGGGCATTGGATAAAAGACTCCAAGTAGATTGGACCAGAGATCCAAGGGAAGGCCCTAGGGTTCTCATGAGCCTTAGGATAGATTTCGAGCCCATGGGCTAAGTATGAGCCCGCTTATCTTTGTAAATATTAGAATAGGTTTTTCCTTCATTTGGGCCTTGTATTTTGGCCATTCTAGTAGTATAGGGTTTTAGCCTTGTATTTTGAGGCATTTTGAGTAGTCTTTGTAGTAGGGACTTTTTTGAATTTTCATGTATTTTGTCATGGGGGTGAGCATAGCTATTATAGGGGGGTGTAGCTAAGCTCTAGCTTCTCATCTCAAGGAGGTGAGCTTAGCTATTAGAAAGGTGTGTGTAGCTAAGCTCTAGTTTCTTTAGGAATCTTCTCAAGGAAGCTTCTCAAGGAGGTGAGCTTAGTTATGAGAGGGGTGTAGCTAAGCTCTAGCTTCCCAAGGAAGTTTTCTCAAAGAAGCTTCTCAAGGAAGTTTTCTCAAGAAAGCTTCTCAAGGAAGCTACCTAGTCTATAAATAGAAGCATGTGTAACACTTGTTGTAACTTTGATGAATGAGAGTCTTGTGAGACACAACTCAAAGTTCAACTTCTCTCCCTTTTTTTCTTCCTTCAATTTCATTCTCCCCCTCTCTCTTTCTCTCCCTCTTTCTTTTCCTCCATTGAAGCATCCTCTCCAAGCTTCTTATCCAAGGCTCATCTTGGTGGTGAAGCTCTTTCTTCCATGGCTTATTCCCTAGTGGATGGCGCCTCCTCTCACCTCTTCTCCTTTGTCTTCCGCTGCATCTTCATGGTGGAAAATCACCATTAAAGGACCTCATTGAAGCTCAAAGATCCAGCCTCTATAGAAGCCCCATAAGCAAGCTTCCATCATAAATTCTAAAGGCTTTACTATTTAAAGAATAGCCAAGGAAAATACCTTCATCAAATTTTGCATCAAACTTACCTAAATTGTCTTTTCCGTTGTTTAGAACAAAACACTTACATCCAAAAACATGAAGATGAGAAATGTTCGGTTTTTTTCCTTTGTACAATTTATATGGAGTTTTCTTCAAGATTGGTCTAATTAAAGCTTTATTCATTATATAGCATGCAATATTAACAGCTTCAGCCCATAAATATTTAGGAAGATTTGTATCATTAAGCAAAGTTCTAGCTATTTCTTCTAAAGATCTATTTTTCCTCTCTACTACTCCATTTTGTTGAGGGGTTCTAGGTGCAGAAAAATTGTGTTCAATGCCCTTTTCATCACAAAATGATTCAAAATCCTTATTTTCAAATTCTCCTCCCTAATCACTCCTAATAAATGCAATATTGAGATTTTTCTTGTTTTGAATGATTTTAGCAAGTTTCTTAAAAGCATGAAAAGCATCTCTTTTGTGAGTAAGAAATTATGTCCTCGTAAATCTTGAATAATCATCAACTATAACAAGAGCATAGTAATTTCCTCCAAAACTCATAGTTCTAGAGAGACCAAAAAGATCCATATGCAAAAGTTGTAAGGGTTGAGTTGTAGAAACAATACTCTTTGATTTGAAAGAAACCCTTACTTGTTTCCCTTTTTGACATGCATCACACAATCTATCTTTTTCAAATTTGAGTTTTGGTAAACCAATTACTAAATCCTTAGAAATTATTTTATTTAAATGTTCCATGTTTATATGAGCAATTATTCTATGCCATAACCAAGAATCATCATTTTTACTAAGAAAATATTGAACATGATTTGATGTTTTATCTAAATTTATCATGTATACATTATTAGTTCTATAGCCTATATGTTTTATGTTTTTATCATGTTTATTTTCAATAACACAATTATGAGAATCAAATGATACTAGAAAGCCTTTATCACATAATTGACTAACACTTAGTAGACTATGCTTAAGACCATCACAAGTAAAACACTTTCAATGGAGGTAGATGGATTCGTACCTATTTTTTCGATTCCAAGAATTTTACCTTTGTTGTTGTCTCCATAAGTCACATGTCCACTTTTCTTGGGAGATATATGAGTAATTAGATGTATCTCTTATCATGTGTTTGGATCATCCACTATCAATGTACCAGCTTTTCTTCAAGAAATCCTTGATTCACATAATTATGTTTTTGACTTAGGTACCCAAATTTTCTTGGGTCCTTGACTGTTAGTTTTGATCAAAGATTCTTTTGGAACCCATATCATTTTAATGTTACTACTATTTTTCCTAAAATAACATGTAGATGCACTATGTCCTTTCTTACCACAATAAAAGCATGTCAAGAAAGGAGAACTATTCTTTTGAGTAGATGCAAAGAAGCTTTTATACAATTTTTGTTGTTTGTCAGGTCTATACCCTAGTCCAGCCTTATCAAACACACAGCTTTGTTTTCCTAGTATAATATCTGGATTATTTTTGCCAACAGTAAATTTGGCAAGAGAATTTTTCAGATCTTTGATTTCTTCTTTAAACTTGTTACAACATTTACATAAGTTAAATGTTTCATTACTAACTTGTATTAATTTTATGGTAGAAGATTGATTTGTATCAATTGGTTTTAAAGTCTTGACTTCAATTCTAAGACTTTCTAATTCTTTATTTAATTTCAAAACTTCCTTTTCTAAATTTGAAATATTTTTCTTAGAAAATGAAACTAGTTTGGCAAGTTTGATTGATTCTTTATGCAAGTCATTGAATGCATCTTAAATTTCATCAAAGGAAATAGATAAGTTATTGTTAGAGGATGTTACCTCTTCTTCACTTTCATAGTTTTTAGCCATGAGACTTAGATTCACGACTTCATTTTTTGAGTCTCTGGATGAATCCATATCATTATCTTCCCAAGTGATGTAAGTTTTCTTTGCCTTCTTATCTTTGAAGGTTTTTCTGTCAGATTTTTCCATTCTTCTCTTGAAACTAGGGCAATCAACTCTTAGATGTCCAGGTTGATTACATTCATAAAAATTTGGAACAGAAGATGAATCTTCTCTTCTTTTCTTTGGATTGAAATTTTTTCTTCTTTGATTTCCTTTATTCCTTAGAAACTTGTTGAATCTCTTTACGAAGAAATTGAAGTCATCATCTTCTTCTAATTCATTCTAGTCATCTTTGTCACTTTCTTCTTGAATAGAAGATGAGGCTTTATGTGGCGTCCCTAAATAATGATTGGTTTAATAGTAATAAATTAAATAGCAGAAACCATGGGAATTTTTTTTAATTTTTCTTTTCTCTCTCTTTTTTTTTGCACTAGTATTCATTTCACGGTAATTAAATTCAGAAGGAAAATTATCACTATAGAGTCCTGAATGGCCAGTTCACAACTCTATTCAGATTCATTTCTTTCTGATCACTCATAACCTCCAAACTATTTTTCTCTTTCAAAAATATACCAGCCATCATTTTAGGTCGTCACGTGAGAAATAATAAGATGCGGTCGGTAAACTCTTTTCAATTAAAATTTGTTATCATTTCTTTTTCAAATAACAAGATAAAACATAATTGCTTTTTTTATCATCTAATACTTTCCAAAATATGGGAGTTTGCAAAATAGCATAGTGACATCCAGAGCAAAGGTAACAACTGTGGTGGCTTCAGCCACAATATATACAATCATCAAAATTTCTATACAATAGATCTACCCACCCAAAAATCAAAAGAGTAAACCTAGCAGTCTGAACTAGATACACCCACCCACAAAAAGGTATGTACACCTAGTCTAAGGAGTCGTCTGCTACGATGAAGAGTCATCACTAATCGTTGTCCCTCCAGGGCCACTCTCCTCTGTAGAGTCTGCCTCAGATGCTGACATAATATCCTCTGGAGAATCAACATCAGGGAGTGGGTCTTCATCATCCTCAGGTAAGTCAAGGGCATCCATAGCAGGTTCAGGAGGTAACTCCTTTGGGTCCTCTTCAGGATCCTCTTCAGAGGATGACACCTCTATCACTTGAACTGGCTCCACTAGTCGATATGGAGTAGGTGTAGGTAGTATCCACTCCACAGGCTGCTGCAGTGTGCATGCAGGTTCCTCCGGATGTACTAATGAAGTAGCAGTGAGTCGAATCATGCCACGGAATCGGCACCTCTCATTGCCTTCGAGGGTCTCTCAAACTCCCTCTAGGCACTCCATCACCACGCGATCATGGATTAACTACGCTGCCATCGTGATCTACAAGAAATAAAAGAAAGAAGGTAGACTCTTTCACAAGAAATCTAACTACAGACAACAATACAATGCATCCCATAACGGCTACGCATAGTCAAAATATCCTTCTCAAGGGATTTCCACTCTGGTAATCGATTACCAAAGTATGTAATCGATTACCAGTGCCCAAACTCGAGTTACACAGCTTCTGCACATGGAAACCTACAAATTACTTTGTGTAATCGATTACACACCATTGGTAATTGATTACCAGAGGCCATCTTAACATCCTGTCTACATTTTTAAACCCTGTAATCGATTACACACCCTTGGTAATCGATTACCAGAGGCCATATTAACTTCTTGTTTCCATTTTTAAGCCCTGTAATCGATTACACACCCTTGGTAATCGATTACCGAAGGCCATCTTAACATCCTGTCTCCATTTTTAAGCCTTGTAATCGATTACACACCCTTGGTAATTGATTACCAGAGGCCAAGTTCCAGATACCACTCAGGATTCATAGCTGGCCAGCCGCCACACAAGCCTCCTTGCTTCGTGGACTTTGTTCTTTTATTGGTTGACTGCCAGGAGCTCGCCTGTTTAGGTACGTCACAGGTTCTCACTGAATGACTATGCCCGAGTTGGGTCAGGATTGGTCAAGCTTGGTTTTGGGCAATAGCACCCCACCTGACGTCCCCAAGGTCTCCTGACCCCCCGCGACATATCTCCAGGTACCACTCTGTGGTCAACAAACAAAAGTAGGAAGACTGACTCTTCCACGCTTTCTCACATCAAGCTTGTTGGATTATGGGGTACCCGTCATATGTGGTACTAGGTGGCGATTGGGCGATGGTGCAAATCAACTCTCCCACATCCACAAATCAAACATGAACCCACCATCCCCAGTTGCCCACCTTCAACTGAGCTCACGTACTCCTACGTAGCCCTTATCCTCGTTCCTCTCAGCACTAGGTCCCCATCAACCCCTCCAAGCTTCCACAATATCCAAGCAATTCAATTTCCAAATATCATGAACTACCCTAAACCAAGAAAACAGGGCAGAGGCAGAAAACTCTGCCCAAAACACATTCACATATTACAACTTTCCTTACTCAAATACCCCAGTAACATTCTCTTCGTTCCGATTCGTTAACCGTTAGATCGACTTGAAAATTTTACTGGAGGTTCCTAGTATATAATTCTACATTTTTACCGTTGGGATCTTCTAGAAAATGTCTAGAACCCAATATGTACTACCTTTCTCATAACCAGCAATGCACAAGCATTTTCTGCACATGTTGAAAAATTCTGCTACACAATTTGACAGCTTTTTGCTGCACAATTTGGCAGATTTCGAAATCCATCTTACCCATATCCAATTTTGCTCAAATTGGATCCTACAAGTCCTAAATCATGTATAAATCATATTTAAACCAAAAACAAGCTTCAGGTCAAGGTAAATCCAAATCTAGGTATCCAAAACCCATCAATTGGGTGACTTTTCAAGGTTTGAGAAGTGAAAATGAGAATGGGGTAATTTTGGAGTAAACTCTCATCTCAAACAAGTCTATAACATTAATTTAGACTTGCTCAAACTGATTTTAAGGCGAAAACTCCACCGATTCAAGATTTGACCCCTCAACACCCAATTTACCCTAGAAATGACCCTTGCTTTCACATTTGTCACTCATTTTTTTCTCATTTGCTCTGCCCAAGCTTTCCTACAAGTCCTAATTGGCATTTTAAACTAGGATCAACTCACTTTAGACTCCAATTTACACTAACCCCAAATTTAGCTTCTCTAACCCTCAAAATCTCACACTTTTCTACCTACAACATTGTCATTCTCACATTTAACCCTAAGTTAACTTTCCCCATCATCTCTACCAGCTTTCTATCAACAATTTCAGCACACAAACATCACAAAGCATCATCATAAAACCCTAAAACAGAATGGGTAAATTTGGCTCACATCAAACATGTCAAGTTTAGCATGCTTTCAACAAATTCCTTCACAAATAACTACCATAAGGCATTAACCTAGCAGAACTACCCATCATATCCCCCCAAAACCCAATATCCACGAAATTCATGTGAGAAGAAGTCCACCCAAACCTGAAATTCGAAGTCCCACAACGTAGAGGTGTGCTTCACGAATTCGAAAATGGCTTCCTTTTGCAATTTGGAGTAAAAATGATGAGCAAAGTTTGGAGCTTTAATGGAGAACAAAGGTGGAGAAGAAGGAAGAAGAAAAAGCTGCGTGGGAGTGAGAAGAAGAGCTTCTGAATTTTCTGAAGAAGGAGAGAGAAACTTAGCTTTTATATAAAAATGATTTTCTTTTCCCCCATTTTTTTTCATAAAGTAATGCCACTTGTCCCATTTTGAGTGAAGCAAAAAGGGGCCCACTTTTCTCTTGATGTGACTTCATACTCAGTCACAAGCAGAGAAAAATTTGACTTTTTGAATGCTAAAATCCTGCCTCAGTTTGCGTGCCGCTTCTCTGGTTTCAGTTCCTCGCGTTTCTCTGCACCCGTCGGGGCCCATTTTCGAAAGTAGGCAATATATATATATCAAAACGCTCAAAATGAAACCCTGAGCGTGGTTCAAAGGTTGGTTTTGTTAAATTTTAAGTTGCATGCAAAACGATAATTTTTAGACTAATTAATTGAGAATTAATCTATAACTGTCCAGTTATGGATTACTCTTCGTTAATTAGCCTAACTCGCGTATCTTTCCCCCCCCAATGTACATACTTCTACCAGGAATATATATATATATATATATATACACACACACACACACACTAAATAATACTTATATATATAATTATTTAAAATATATCGCTTACAAAATTCCGGGTAGAAATTTCCAGGATGTCACAAACATGTTAGTAAGATCTCTTGATTCTGCAATTGCAGTTAGCTTTGGTTGTCATTCTCTGCTTAAACATCTTAGTACTTTGTTAATGAGATCCTCATTAGGAAATATCTTTCCTAATGATGCAAGATGATTAACTATATGTGTGAATCTCTTTTGCATATCTTGTATGGTCTCATTTTGATTCATTCTGAAAAATTCATATTCATGTGTTAGGGTGTTTATTCTTGATCTCTTAACATATGTTGTTCCTTCATGGGTTACTTGTAATGTATCCCACATTTCTTTTGCATTCTTACAATTTGAGACTCTAAAGTATTCATCCATTCCTAATGCAAAGGTAATTATATTTTTAGACTTTAAGTTATATTGTACCCTTCTTTTTTCCTCTTCATCCCATTGTTCCCTAGGTTTTTCTGTAGTTGCATTTTCTACTACCAGTGTAGGGATGTAAGGACCGATTTCAATGGCTTCTCAGATGTTTAAATCTATAGCCTCTATGAAGATTTGCATATGGGTTTTCCAGTAATGATAACCTTCACCATTGAATATAGAAGGCCTATTAATGGAGTTTCCCTCAAGAAATAGAAAGTTTGATGAGGCCATAATTAATTATTCTTGAAATTTCTAAACTTTATACAAGAATTAAGTTCTGATACCACTTGTTGGACAAGTTGCCTCGATAACTTAAGAGAGGGGGGGGGAATTAAGTTTCAAAATTTTCCCACTAACAAACTTTAATCCCCTCTTTAAATGATATATGACAGATTTAATATGCAGAAGAAGAAGCAACAATCAATTTAATCAATGTTCTTTAAACGTGCAAGGTAAAAATTTATTGGAATAATATAAATGAGATAAGGAAAGAGAGAATTTGCAAACTCGATTTATATTGGTTCGGCCACTTCTCGTGCCTATGTCCAGTCTTCAAGCAACCCACTTGAGAATTTCACTATCCTTGTAAAACTCTTTTACAACTTCTGAACCACCTAGGGATCCCTCTCCTTTGTGTTCAGGAAACTCACAATTCAAGAGACACACAGCCTCTTGATCACAACAATTTTCTTTTAGAAGTACAAAAGTTTTTTCTCTCTTTTAGAGAAGAATGATACAAGTTAAAGATCTTAGAAGAATCCTTAATTGATTTGCAAGTGTTTGGTCAAAGGTTTGTTTTTTTTTAGAGAATAAGACAATGAGGTTCTGAAAAGCTCTGAAGATTTTCGTAGACAAGTCGCATATTTATAGGCCCTTGGTGGCTTTTCAAAAACTCATGAAGGGATGTGACTTTTTAGAGCAATTTTTAAAATTTCCTCACTAGTAATCGATTACAGATCTTTGGTAATCGATTACACAGTTACAAAATGAGGGGTCATGACTTTTCATTTGAATTTTAGAAGTTTTGTTACTGGTAATCGATTACATACAAATGATAATCGATTACAACTTTTAAAATTCAAATTTCAAACTGCCTCAAAAGCTTTTTAAAATAATTTGTCTTCTGGTAATCGATTACAGCTCCTGGTAATCGATTACCAGAGGAAAAATTCCTTTTTCAGAAATGTTAATTAGCATTCCGAGTTTTAAGGGTTTAGCCAACCATGATCACATAATAACTAATATATAATATTGCATTAGAAATAAAAGAGATCGAAAACCTTTACAGATTCAGACCTTGATTGTTCCTAGTGCAGTTCTCCTCTCAAAAGCTCTTATTGTTTGTAAAATATATAGTGAATTTCGAATCCACCAAGCACAAACTCCAGCTTCTCATTTATAGCCTCCTAAAGACTTTAATTAGACACACTATAGATAGATATTCTAATATGATCTCTAAAGATAATTACTTTAATTAGGCATACTGTAGATAAATATTCTAATATGATCTCTAAAGACAATCACTTTAATTAAATGTACTATAGATAAATATTTTGATTTGATCCCTAAAGATAATTACCTTAATTAGACACCTAAAGATAGTTTCCTTAATTAAGCTCACTACGGTCATGATGATATTCACCATGACCTTACCAGAATCTTGAAATTGAAGCTTGAGATGTTGTGAAATAATAAGGGTCCTCATGATTGACCATGATCCGCCTGGTTGACCCCAACCATGGTCAATGTACCACATCTGTTATCAAGTGAAATTAACATCAGATCTTCACGAAATTGTCTATTTTCCAACTTTTTTGATTGAGCGATTGTACTTCTATAAGGTAAAAACTAATGCCCAAACATGAGTTCTGTCAATAAAATACATGAAACAACATGAAAACTCAGATAAAATATAACTCAAATTATGGTTTATCACTATCCTTGTCCCTCTCGTACGACTCCCATAGATTCAAACCTCACACACACTCTCTCTCTCTCATCTCGCTCTCCCTGCCCCTACCTCTGCCACGCCGCTGCTGTTCCATATCCCTCTCATAGGTTCGAACCTCGTTCTTCCAACAAACTTATTTGATTTAATATTGATAATAAAAAAATGAAAAATACATTTTGTTATTTGTGAAACTTACCATTTGATACATGTTTTTATGGTCTAAATATTTCTTTCTACATTCATCTAATTAGTATGTTACTTTGGTAATATATATAGGAAATCTACATGAAATATGAAGTTTTTAATATTTCTCTTTTCATTAAAATCAATTAATCCTATAAATTTGTGAATGATAAGACCATTATTAATGCTTTAGTTAAATAGTCATTGTTATTGTACATTTAATTATAACATAATATGACTCAACGATTATGAGATGCAGATATTGTAACATGGTAATTATATTATACTTAATTATTATTATCACATTTTTTATATATAAATCTTATGCACTTTTTTATTTTACATGTGTTATTTTTTGTTTAATAACATTATGTAACCCCATATATTATTACTAGTATTATGTTTAATAATTTTTTTATATTTCATAATATCATGATGCAACACAATAAAATATAACACTGAATTTATTTTATCTATTTCTAACTTATAACAACATCTAAAATTTTGAAATTAAAACCAAAATTCAACACACAAAATTAAAATTGGATTTAATTTTTAATAATTTTAAAATTAGAAACAAAAAATCACTCCAACAGGACCTTTAATTTTTAATTTATTCGATTTTTGATTTTTAGATCGATGTTTTCAATCCATCTTTAATTTAGATTGTTTCATGAACATCCTTTATAAGATGCCCTTAAATTCTTGGAGCCACGGCTAGAAAAATCTGGGAAGCAAAGGCAACATGGGTCCACAGAGAAAAATATAAGAAACAAACAAAACCATGCTCATGGGACCGGTTGGCCCCACAGACCATGAGAAATTGCCTCGATTCCCCACACGATCACATGCATCCGATAACTCACTCCCTCTCGTGCACGTTTTTGTTTGGCTGGTCGACCTTAATTTGATTAGGACAAAATCAGAATATAATATAGTAACATGACAAGCATTGATCCAAATTAAAAGATTTGTCGGAAGTTAACACTAAATATTTTATGAAACTGGATACTGTGACATTAGCTGTAGAGACTAGAGTGTTAGTGTAGATACTGTGACACTAAATAGTGCATCACTATTAGATTTCTTACGTTATAATTGGGTTTTTGTTTAATAATTAATTATAAGTATACTTGAGTATAACGATAAATTCATACAATGACATCTTTTTTTGAAAGGAAAATGACACAATTCTTGTATATTTCATTTCCGGTATTCATGTATAGTTTAGTCCTTTTAATATAGAAGTTGACTTCAGTTAAAGAAACTGATTTATTATAAAGTAGTGAATCATATTTAACGCTTTTAATATTATTCAGACTAAATAATTCTAATTTTTTTTCCTAAATATTTTCTGTGTTACCATAAAATGCAAAGTATATATTAATTTTATTAATAATTAATCTATATTAAAAAATTTAATTGATTATTTTTAATGTGTTAATCTAGGTTAAGGAACCTAATTAATTATTTTTAGTATGTTTCTTTCTTTCAGTCATATCTTTTATCCATTAAACTTAAATTTAACATCTTGTTTAGAAAGATCAAATCTAATATCACTTCTTCATAAACATCTTATTTTAATTACTAAAAATTTTATCTTAATTACTAAATAAAGAAATGATTAAACATTGTTTAGAATTTTTTAAGTCATTAATTACATTTACCATTTTATTTAATATTTCTTTTTTATAAAATACTTAAAAAATTATACGAAAGTATTACACTACTACGTTACTCATTTACATCACATAAAGTTAACGTCTAAAAGAATTGTTTTTAAGAACTTAAAGTACACAGTTTCCTACCTTGGATGCCAAATTACATAATATTATTATTATTATTATATATTATTATCTCTAAAACAACACTCACATTGAACCACTGGAGCAAACTACTGCATACATGGCATTTAAGGTTCAAGTTTCAATCTAATTATTTTAGACTGAAAAAAACAACCCTCACATTTTTAGACAAGTACATTAAAAATCCACACATGGGTAAGAGGGTAATTTGCCTCACATCAACATCTATGTAGCTGGTTATTTATACACCATAGCACCTTCACAGTAGCAGTAGCAGCTTTACTCCATAGTGAGCTATGGTTTCTCCCCACTGTTTTGCTGCTCTATCTCTCTCTTGTCTTCTCCTTGCTATGCTTCTATGTGCAGTTGGGGCTACTTCTTCTTCCAAAAATGCCACCAAAATTGGCCAAGGCTACCGTCTTGTCTCCATTGAAGAGACCCCTGACGGTGGCCTTATAGGGATCCTTCAGGTTAAGCAGAAAACCAAAACCTATGGCCCTGATATTCCCCTTCTTAGGTTTTATGTCAAGTAAGTCCCTCTCCTATCACCACCACTTTGCACATGCTTCTGCATTTTGAGTTTTGGAAAGTACCCTTTTGCATTTTTTTCTTTCTTTTTGAAGAGCCCTTTTTCATTTTTCTATACATTAGTGTTTAGGGGAAGGGGGTTAGTTCTGAATAATGTGGCGAACTATGTCTCGAAAATGATTATCTACATGTGTATCCTTTTGCATTTTCCTACACATTAGTGTTCAGCTGAAGGGATTAGTCTTTTTGTAATGTGGTGAAGTATGGTATAAATTTTTGGAGAGATACGTTCACATTTAGTATTTAGTATCTGAGCGTGTCTCAAAACAAGAAATGTTTTTTGTGTTTCAATGTGTAAAAGCTGTCTTTTTTTATTTTTTATTTTACCTTGTTCATTGTGTTTGATTTTGCAGGCACGAGGCAGAGAACCGTTTGAGAGTACACATAACCGATGCACAAAAGCAAAGGTGGGAGGTTCCCTATAACCTTTTGCCAAGGGAACAACCACCACCTTTGAGTCAAAGCATTGGGAAGTCCAGGAAGAACCCTATTACAGTCTCTCAGTATTCTGGTTCTGAGTTTCTGTTCAGCTACACTTCAGACCCTTTTAGCTTTGCAGTGAAAAGGAAGTCCAATGGTGAGACCCTTTTTGACACCACTTCTGGTGATTCTGACCCTTTTAGTTCCCTTGTTTTTAAGGATCAGTACCTTGAGATTTCCACCAAATTGCCCAAAGATGCCTCTTTGTATGGTTTGGGAGAGAACACACAGCCACATGGGATCAAGTTGTACCCTAGTGATCCTTACACCTTGTACACCACTGACATTTCAGCCATTAATCTCAATGCTGATCTGTATGGATCACACCCTGTGTACATGGATCTCAGAAATGCAGGTGGCAAGGCTTCTGCACATGCTGTTCTGTTGCTCAATAGCAATGGAATGGATGTTTTCTACACAGGAACTTCTCTTACATACAAGATTATTGGGGGTGTTTTCGACTTTTACTTCTTTTCTGGGCCTAGTCCTCTGAATGTTGTTGATCAGTATACTTCCTTAATTGGCAGACCAGCTCCAATGCCATACTGGGCTTTTGGTATGATTCATTTGTCTCTCTTTCGTTTTTTTATGTTGCTTATTCTTTGGTATATATGTTGCTGGTGAAATTGATTTGTGTGCCATTAATATTTAATATTCTCCTTTTAGGTAGATTGAGTAATTATCAATTACAAAAACTGGGGCTTGAGTGATGCAAATACTTAATGATACCATATACTTGCTCTGAATAAAATAGAAGGAAACTAAAGTTTTCAAATCCGTGATTATTTGATTTAGTGACTTTTGATTCATGATTCCAAGATCATTTTGTTGAAGTGCATAATGTAGTTGAGAATTTTTGTTGATGTGCATAATGCAGTTGAGAATGCAATGACTCATGGTTTTCCAATTAGCTGTTTTCTGCTTTAGCTTATCTGTATATTGAATAATGGGGGATGTTCTGATTTATTTCTAAAGTTGGGTTTGCAAAAACATTTTAATTATTTGGCACTGTTTGTATGATATGGAAGCTGGCTAACCTTTGTACGTCCAATTTTAGTTGTTGAGTAATTTAATACCTTTTAGGTCCACATGGAAAGATAAGGTACCGCATAAAAGTTGGAAAAATAACTTTACCATATAAAAGAATTCATCTTTTCTGGCAAACTTTTGAGTCAAGAATTTGACCTTTGTGACATGCTTCTACAAAGCAATCTGTGGGTCCTTGTCAAATACTATCATTGTGTACACGTGGTCCATCGCTTTGTTTATTTTTCTATGGAGAAAGATCATATTCATATTTGGTTTCGATTGTGGGTCAATAGCACTACCTTTGGTGAAGATTTTTCTGTCTTTTTAAAGATACGCTCTCTTGATAGATGGAATCATCTGATCAATTACTACAATAGGGGTAAAAATGGAGGTGAAAAATTCATGGATCAGTTTTCAACACAACTTTGCAAATAAAACTGATCCTAGGACTTTTCATCTTCAATTTTAAACCCGTGCTGAACTGACCCCAAGTTTTGTTGATAAGCATAGTAGGCCCAGAAGTTTTACTAATCCGTGCTTGTTATTGCTAACATGTTTGGAATAAGATTAGCCTTGGGTTAAGGGAAGCATACAGTTTAGTTTGGATTATTTCCTATGAACTAATCATGGCTTTATGCTGCGTGGTGTGTATTTGCCTTATGGGGAAGAGGGATGGGGCAGGGAGACAGGAGCTTATAAAGTTAATGATTTGTGTGAAAGCATCAAAGCTTCTGTCTTGTAACTATAGAATTTGCTTTTGAAAATCTTTTTTTTTTTTATGGCAGACATTATTTAACTATACTTTGCTTCATTCACATGATGCTGCTTCTTTTGTCAATTAAATGAAAAGGGTGGGTAGCATTTGATCCTTATGATTCCAGATCTAGTTGAAAGTTGTGCCAGAATTTTTCTAAAAATATTTTAACTGATAACATTCAAATGAAGTAGCTTCATTTGACAATTAAATGAAACGAGTGGGCAGCACTTGATCCTTATGATTTCAGATTTAATTGTACGTGTTGCTTGAAGTTTTTATAAAAAGTATATTTTGTCTTTTTAACTGATATGTCATTCACATGGTGGTACTTCATTTGTCAGTTAAATGAAAGGGGTGGTTAGCATTTGATTTGTATTATTCCAGATCTAGTTGATAGTGGTACCTAAAGTTTTTCTAAAAGTAGTTTAACTGATATATTCACTAATTTGGTATTATAGGATTCCACCAATGTAGATGGGGATATCACAATCTATCTGTGGTTGAAGATGTTGTGGAGAATTACAAGAAGGCTCAAATCCCACTTGATGTGATTTGGAATGATGATGATCACATGGAAGGGAAAAAGGACTTCACACTCAACCCAGTAAACTACCCTCGCCCAAAACTTCTAAAGTTCTTGGACAAGATACACAACTTTGGCATGAAATATATTGTCATTATTGACCCTGGAATTGCTGTTAACACCAGTTATGGTGTATATCAAAGGGGTATAGCTAATGATGTTTTTATCAAGTATGACGGCGAACCCTTCTTGGCTCAAGTTTGGCCTGGGGCAGTCAACTTTCCTGATTTTCTCAATCCAAAGACGGTTTCATGGTGGGTTGATGAGATCCGCCGTTTCCATGAACTTGTTCCTGTTGATGGCCTATGGATTGACATGAATGAAGTTTCAAATTTCTGTTCTGGAAAGTGCAAAATTCCCGAGGGACAGTGCCCGACTGGAACAGGACCTGGATGGATATGCTGCTTGGATTGCAAGAACATCACCAAAACACGGTGGGATGATCCTCCATACAAAATTAATGCCTCAGGAATAAAAGCTCCTATTGGCTTCAAAACAATAGCCACTAGTGCATACCACTATAACGGCGTCTTGGAGTATGATGCTCACAGTCTTTATGGCTTCTCTCAATCCGTTGCAACTCACAAGGGCCTTCAAGGGCTTCAAGGCAAAAGACCCTTTATTTTGTCCCGCTCCACTTATGTCGGTTCAGGCAAATATGCCGCACATTGGACTGGTGACAATCAGGGCACATGGGAGAACTTGAGGTACTCAATATCCACAATGCTCAATTTTGGCATATTTGGGGTGCCAATGGTGGGTTCAGATATATGTGGCTTCTATCCACAGCCCACTGAAGAGCTATGCAATAGATGGATTGAAGTAGGGGCTTTCTACCCCTTTTCAAGGGACCATGCAAACTACTACTCCCCTAGACAGGAGCTTTACCAATGGCAGTCAGTAGCCGAGTCTGCGAGAAATGCTTTGGGTATAAGGTATAAGCTACTCCCATTCCTTTACACCCTGAACTATGAAGCTCATGTCAGTGGAGCCCCAATTGCCAGACCTCTTTTCTTCTCATTTCCAACTTACACCGAATGCTATGGCCTTAGCACCCAGTTCTTGCTAGGAGGCAGTCTCATGGTTTCTCCAGTGCTTGAGCAGGGAAAAACACAAGTGAAATCACTCTTTCCTCCTGGTAGCTGGTACAGTTTGCTTGATTGGACACACACCATTACGTCAAAGGATGGAGTCTATGTCACCCTCGACGCTCCTCTTCATGTCGTCAATGTGCATTTGTATCAGAATGCCATTCTTCCTATGCAGCAGGGTGGAATGGTCTCTAAGGAGGCTAGAATGACACCCTTCACCCTCATCGTAACCTTCCCATCGGGCGCCACCCAAGGAGAGGCTAAGGGGAACATTTTCGTTGACGATGATGAGTTGCCAGACATGAACCTTGGAAATGGCTATTCAACCTATGTTGATCTCCATGCAACTGTGGACCAAGGAGCTGTGAAAGTTTGGTCAGAAGTCCAAGAGGGCAAGTTTGCCTTGGATAAGGGTTGGATTATTGATTCTATATCTGTGTTGGGATTAGAAGGAAGTGGAGCAGTGTCTTCACTCGAGATAGATGGAAAGCCTCTAATGGGTGGTGGCTCAAATGTGAATGTTACTACATCAGCACATGAGCACTTGAACAATGAGGGAGAAGGAGAAAAGAAGACTGTGATGGTTGCTTTGAGGGGCTTGAACATCGTTGTGGGTAAAAACTTTGCCATGACATGGAAAATGGGGTGATAGGTTGTGTGGTCTCATCTTATTTTTATCATCTTGTAACTTTGTGTTCTTTTTCTTTGCTACAATTCTTGTAGGTGTTTGTGAGGGAGAAGAGATGAGCTAGAATTATGCTCGTCCTTTTCCAATTTAACAAGCCGATGCAACACTGGCTTATGTGTTGAAATCTTCAATGTTATGTTAGTTTTTTTTTTGGGTACGTAAAGTTGAAACTTATCGTTATCCAAGTTATTTTAAGATTATATGCCTTTGATGGCCTTGTTTGAATCCTATATCTTTCAATCATTGCTTAATATACCGAATTTAACTAGTATGAGTCTAGTCAGAACTTCACGAATCTAATCACTATGAATTTTTATTTTAAGGTGGTCTCCTCGTCCTGTCTACTCGATTTTTATGCTCTTTTTTCTGTCGGTCATTTCATGGTCTGCACTTTGCCAAAATGATGACAGTTTTGATTGGGTGTCCATAGGATATATAGGACACGTAGGCCATATAGGGTCGAAAATTGATATTCTTATGAGATATTTATATGATTTATCTCTTTTGATAGAAATATCACAAATTTTGATAATTTTTCATCCACTTAACGTAAAAAGAACTAATTATTCTCCAATAACCAGTGGTAAACAAGATTTTCTTCCATTTGAGTAACTTTTCGTATGTTTGGATTTCTACAACTGTAGGAGCATTCTAAAAGAGAGTTTGAGAGTAAAATGAGTTTGTAATATGCTTGGCTATCTACAAAAAGGCCATGTCTAACGGGAAGTTCAAAATTTGGGGACCACGTGTGGAAGTTTCATTTCAACCGTCAGATATAATATTAAACAAATAAGTGGTTCAGATTAGTTACCAGAGACTTGTTATATAAGTTCCACTAATATTGCATTTTGGTCAATGTATAAAATACATATTTGGATATGGTTGCAAATACAATAATTTATATGGTTTTGTAAAAAATTAAATATTTGAAGCATAAACCCTAAGTCAATCTGAAGGAGGTGGTTTTATTTGATAAGGTGGTTTAGAAAGAAGGGGGACAATTTGATTATGTACGTTGCATTTTAGGGGAGTGTAGAGCGTCCAAATATGTTGATAAGGTGATTAATTGATTTATGTATTAATTAATTTTTTGAACAATTGGATGAGATTGTTTGTGTTGAGTATGCTATTATGGAAGAGGAAGTTGTAACCATTGTTGAAATTCTGGTTGATAGACAAGTTTTTTGCATAATTTTTCATACAAAAATCGTATATCGAATCGCCTATGTGCATGAATCACACTAGTGGGCACAAACAGAGATTAATGACAATAATGGTGACAATGTCAAGAGGAAGGAAGGTCTATTTTTGAAGCTTTATGGTCTGTTACCATCGGGTTTTGACCGGGTTTGACATCGCATTGAAATTGTTTTGTACGGCGTCTCAGGTATGCACTGTATTCATTTGGGTATCAGAAAAATGTATGACCCAGTTGCCAACCCTAATGGGCCAAAACATGTTTTGTGTTTTAGTACCCTAATGACCCTTTTAAAAAATACAAGCCAATTCTAGGCTACAATATACACTTGCCCACAGGCAGCCATGGTTTATCAAGGATGAATCAACGATCAAATGTGTTATAACTCAACAACTCACAAACCCTATTGTGATAGGAGCAAAGTTGGCTACGACATTGCACCAGTGAGGCGCACTTTGCATATATTATTATTATTGCACTCATTTGTTTATTTGTAAAAACTTTGTTTTTTATTCTTATATTTTATACATTGTAGGATTTAACCTAATATAGGTACACTATTGCAAAACGATTAAACAACGACGGTTGTAAATGACATACAAAGACGATTTTAACCGTCTTTGAAGACAACGTCGTCGAAAGTTTTGACTTTTGATGACAGTTTCATAAATAATCGTCTTAGAAAAATGTGTCATTAGAATATACACTTTCTAAAATGGTTTTAAAAGAACCGTCTTAGAATGTTTTATTTTTAAAAAAATTAAAAATTCTAATAAAATAATTAAAAAAGAAAATTTCTAATAAAATAGTATATAAAGGTTAATAACAAAATTTCTATATCAATTCTAGCACATCTACATGAAATTTATAATTAATAGAAAGTTAGAAACATCGAAACATTATCCCTTAAAGAACTAGAAATGAAATTTATTTTCTTAATGAATGATTTTAAGAAAGGAATGAAATTAATAGTACTATTTCTATGTAAATAATAGAAGTTCAGCAATACCAACAACATAAAGGACTCCAATCAAGATGAAGTGTTTTAATAAGTCCACCAATACCAGCAACATCAGTAAAATCTTCAAACTTTACTTCTTTGTTCTGCAGAAGATGCTTGAAGTCTGCGGGAGATGCATGCAAAATTTGTTTGGTTATGTATGGGAGAATAAGGGGCAATCCTTCAGATGATATCCGGAAAGAACATGGTGCAGAGCTGCCTTCTTGCATTGTTTGTCTTTCTTGTAAGATGAAAGTATATTTCACTCAGTCATAAGAATTAATCAAAGCTCATTTATCATAGAGATTCAAGGATTGACCAATAAATATTACTAAGTGGTGTAGATTGTGGCAATAACTAGCAGAATGCATGTCACTTGTAATATCCTAGAATATTCCATAAGAAATTTGGTATGCAAAATAGTCATACACGAATTATTTTCCCATGTTCTCCAAAATTTCCTAATTATCTGTTAACAAAATCAGAGAGAGAGAGAAATAAATTTAGTCATAAGAAAAACTATCTGACAAAGGAGAAACTTTTTGTACTACAACAATGAAGAAGGCTCCAGTGTTTTGATCATGAGGCAGTATCCTCATGCAATGCCAAAAGAAGTCTGGTCGAGGCCAGCCAACTGCATTTCTTATTGCATCGGTGAAGACCCTAGTTATCAGAACAACAAATAGCAAACCTGCTAGCAATGAAGCACATTAACAACTATTCACCAATAATTTCTCAACTAACAGATAGATATATACACACATGATTCTTTTATTTCTTTTGCAAAATGTTGATTTTGTTAAAAATATTAGTGCAAAAATTTGAACGTGCTTCCTGATGCAATCCTACCTTCCAAGAGCATTGGATAGAAGGCTCCTAGAAGATTGAGTCAAAGATGCAAGAGAAGACCTTAAGGTTCTCATGAGTCTTAAGGTATAATTTGGGTCTATGGGCTAAGTATGAGCCCACTTATCTTTGTAAATATTAGAATAATTTTTTTTCTTTTGGGCCTTGTATTTTGGCCATTTTAGGTTTGTAGGGTACCCTACAAATTAAGGGTACAAGTTAAGGATAACCTAGTAGTATAGGATTTTAGCTTTGTATTTCAGTGCATTTTGAGTAGTCTTTGTAATAGAGACTTTTTTGTATTTTCACATATTTTGGGCATGTGTGTGAGCTTAGCTATCAGAGGGGTGTGAGTAGCCCCCCTCTAGCTTCTCAAGGAAGCTTTCTTCCTTGCTTCCCAAGGAAGTTACCTTCCTTGCTTCTAAAGAAAGCTTTCCATTGTATTTTAATGTATTTTGGCATGGGGGTAAGCTTAGCTATTGGAGAGGTGTGAGTAGCTCCCCTCTAGCTTCTCAAGGAAGCTTCCCATGTGCTAGAAATAGAAACATGTGTAACACTTGTCATAACTTTGATGAATGGGAAACTTGTGAGACACACTTCAAAGTTTCTCTCCCTATTCTCCTTCAATTTCCACGCCACTATCTCTCTCTCCCTCATTTTCTTCCTCCATTGAAGCTTCCTCTCTAAGCTTCTTATCCAAGGCAATCTCTTGGTGGTGAAGCATCTCCTTCCATAGCTTATTCTCTAGCGAATGACACATCCTCTCACCTTTTCTCCTTTATCCTCCGCTACAACTCCATGGCTGAAAAGTACCATTGAAAGACCTTATTGAAGTTCTAAGATCCAACCTCCATATAAGCTTCTCAAGCAAGCTTTCATCACTTTCTCTCTCTCCTTACTTTTTCCTACACCCTTAAGCTTTTTTTTATTATCTACAATTGTTAGTTTTTATTCGTGGGAGAATTAAGCTCACGATTCAGTTCTTTCTTCTTTCTCCTTTTACCATCCACCCTTAAACTCTTATTCTCAATCACGAAACTAGTTTTATATCTCCATCTACATGCATTTGTTAATCTTCAGAATTTCATATTTTAGCAAGTTATATATTTTATTTTGAACAAAACAACTAAATTTTTCTAATGAAATAGCTTTACTCTAAGATTTTTCTTTAATAATGTAAGATTATCCAACTCAAAAATTAACACATTTTTTTAAATGTATTTCTTATATATAAATCAATTTACTCTATTAAATTTTTCCGTTAAAATCAGATTTATCGTTTAAACCATTCATTTTCTCAATTGAATAAGTTTCTTTAAAAAAATTAAATAAATAAAAAATTAACTCAAATCTTGGCCTATTTATATGCGGAATCGGAGAGTAGTACATGCCAAAGGCCTCAATTACATACAAAGATGGTAGTACATGCCAAAGGCAAATGTTATGTTACCTAGAATACTGTGGTGCAAATCATAAACACATCTCCTGCGCATATAGAAGAGAAGGAAAACGGTCATCGACAACAGAACCGCATATAAATGATCATTAGAACAAAAAGAAGAAAAAAAAATTACTTGCATCGAATAAAAAAAAAAACAAGCCGTTAGATCATAAAGAAGACGTGCGGGAAGCAAACAAAGTAGGCGCCTCTCAAATATTTTCTATCATCTTTTTGAACAAATTTCCCAATAACATGACAAAAGGGTGTACATATTTTTTAAAAATACAACTAAAATAATTGAATGTTGAGCAGGTATAAAAATGACCCCCCAAAAGAAAACAAAATGATCCATGGGACTTGATTGTGTGAGCCGTGGGATCAAGTTGCTGCCTCATCCCTCCCTGTCCCTGCCGTAATAAACAATCAATAAAATGTCTAATCAATTTGCTGAGAGTAAAGTCGAGTACGAAATTGGCACTGGACAGTAGTGCATAATTAACATTTGGAATTGAAACATTTCCAGCCACATCACATGTTTGGTTTTTTCAAACTTATCATATGGGGACCTCAACAGGCAACAGGGAGAGTACAAATCTGGCTGGCAAAAATCATGGCTTTAAATTATGGGTTCACAATAATAATTAGAACAACAATGATAAGGTTTTTGAAATTGCAATTCAGTTATACTACCTACATTTGTCTATCAAGGTTTTTGAAGTCTACATAGACCTTGTATTGAAGAAACTAATTTTCAAATGGCTTGAAAATGAGTAATGCTACACAATTTTGCCAGAAATTTTTGACCAAAAATGGAATGCTACAGTGTGAAATGAAGAATTTTATAAAATTGACCAAAAGAATGATGAAATTCTGAATTTTATTCTTCTGTGGACTTTTTTTGTGATTTTTCAGAATATAATCCCACTGTTTCATTCCATTTAAACAAATAGACTAATCTCTTTTTTGTTACCAGAAAACAGAGTGCTACCACTACATAGCATAAAAGGAAACGATAGAAAGCGGAATCGGAGAGAAGTTAAATTAAGAACCTGAAACGGTTGCCAAAATCTTCCGAACGAAAAGAAACCCCGCGACGCCATGTGTAGAGAAGCAGATAATTTGCGGTCGCTAAACTGTGATGATCATTATCCACAGAAATGAAAGAAAGTATGAAATTAAGGCAATAGTAGTGAGAGATGGAGAAAGTGAGAAGTCTTATCACAAACAGAAACATGGAAAAGAAAATATAAATAAAAGTTAAGGAGAAGCGAATGTGAGTGTTAGTGGGGAAATATCAACTTCCTCTGTCTTTGTCTGTTGTGTTATTACCTTTTGAATTAGAGTGAAAGAAAAAGATAGACATTGAAGATTTTAAGTATCATAAACCCTAGTTTATTTCTACTTATTAATTAGCTAAAGACAAAAAAAACAGTAGTTTTTTTTACCGCAGTATATCTGTTTATTAAAGTTTTAGAATGAGCAAAAGAGAAAATCAATTTAAAGTACATAATATGAAACTATTCCTTGGTGTAAGAATGTCTGTCATCTTCATAAGACACATAATAAGCACGATAATGATACATTGAGAAATGAGAAGTGGTAGTAACACTTTCATTCTTGCACATTATTATTAATTTAAATTAATTGAAAATTACAAAATCACGTGGAGGCTAATTAAATAAGACACAATTTCATATAAAGAAATAGAACGCAAGAATGTTGGAGGACCTAAATTAGAAACAGGAAGCAATCAAAAAGCACCTTGCATAGCAATTAAAACTTGTAGGCTGTGAAGGCCATGTCCCATCCCTGTGTTCCTGCTAAAAGGTAAAATAAGTATTAAAATAATTTGGAGATTGAAAAGTGGAGCTATATAAAGGAATAAAAACTACCATTTCCTCTAGAGATGAGGTACCTTTTCCGGGTTGGCCACAAATATTCGAGACAAAAGGTACCTACACTCTTTACTGGTACGTACATAGTCTGGAATAGAATAGTGGACACTAAGAATTCGCTGTCAAAATTATCCAAAATAAATTAATTAATCGTGTGATTAATAATTAATTAGTGATATTACACTTGGAAAACTAAAAGGGAACTCGTATTATTATTGCTCCAACTAACCTGAAGTGTTTTTCTGAAGTTTCTTGGGTCTTCTGGGTCTTCAAACCAACATCACATATAAGGTCACCCCACAAGACCAAACATCCACGACCTAATCATTCTCAAGGATAAGAACATATCAGTGGCCAAACATTAGCTCCAAATTCATGAAGCCACAACTACATGATTGGAAAGGGAAAATTTAGATGTAAAGTTACCTTGCCATCATATTCTCTTCTTGGCAAATAAGATGACTGAAGAAAGATAGACATCATTGATGATGTGTATTCAAAGAATAGAGGAAGGTAGGCCTGGAATTTGAGGATTAGGAGCCTCCTCAACAAGGAAAATGTAAAAATCTGATTTTATTTCTTGCTGCTGCCTTAGTACATATTGGTCCTATTTATAGCAAAGCAATTACAAGGAATTGCATTAGACACTAAAAGAAAATAATAGAAATGAAATCATGCAATAACATAAATGGGATTATGCAATAACAGAAATGAAATAAGGCAAACAGGTAATAACAAACAACACATCCTAACTATGCCAATCATAGAATACCAGCTCAGCTCTCTTGTAATTGCTTCTGTTATACGTAATCACTGAAATGCTTAGGGGGAATAATCTTCCTTTTTGGTCTCTCTGTTGGGCCTTCTTGTTGCTCCCTATCATCCCCTGTTCCATCCAAAAACACCTTGTCCTCAAGTTGAAAATTGCCCTTGAGTGTTTCCCACTCCTCCCATGTCGTGTCGTTAGGAAGTAATCCCTTCCACTGAACCAACACCTTCAGCTTAGGTGGAGTATATCCATAATCCGAACGAGTACTAATGAAAGCCATGGGTGAAATGGTAGGATAATTATCTATTGTATCTGGAGGCAAAGGTAATGGAGAGCAAGTTGCAGAAGACAACTGGTGACACTACTAAAAAAAAAGGCTTTCTACATCGGTCAATTAACATCGGTTATTGCAAAAACCGATGTTAACGAAAGCGCGGTGACATTTTTGTAAATAAATGGACTTACTTAACATCGGTTTTTATAAAACCGATGTTAACTACTTAATGTTAACATCGGTTATTTAAATAACCGATGTTAAAATGATGTTAAGATGAATATGTTAACATCGGTTTTGTAAAAACCGATGTTAACTTCATAGTGTTAACATCGGTTTTGACAAAACCGATGTTAAGGAGTTGAACTGAACATCGGTTTTTTGAGAAACCGATGTTACCTTGTTGAAGTTAACATCGATTTTTACAAAACTGATGTTAACAGATTCATCCTAACATCGGTTATCCTTAAAAAACCGATGTTGATGTTGTTATGTTAATATGTTAAAACATGTTGAAATTTCACAACTCGCGCGCTTGAAAACCCTTCTGCACTCTCTCTTCTCTTTCTCCTCCAACCTGAAATCTGCCGGAAACCGCTCGGTCGACACCCACATTGCCCCACATTCATTTCAATACTGTCGGAAACCGCTCACTGGAACCCACAGAACCTCCTATCGAAGAAAAGTCAAAGAAAACCCTACATTGCTGTTGGAACTGTGGGTCGAAGAAAACCCTACACTGCTCTTGGAACAGTCGTGGGTGCTCAAAGCTCAAAGCTTTCTACGCTGCCAGTTAACAAGGTATGAGCTCTACCTTAGCTTGTTGCTCTTCTTATTAAGTTCTTAATCAGTGCGGTGGCATTGTCCGAAGGTTCTTATCAAATTATTGGGTCATTTTGTCGACTTGGCTAACCATATAAAAGTATCAATAAGAATTGTAATGTGGGGTTTCATTTTGTTGTGGCAGTTGATTGTGCTTTATGTGGTTTTCAAGCTTGACGAGAGTTACACGCCGAGCAAAGTTTCCATCCTTGCCGGTGATGGTTTTGACAACTTGAAGGTAAATTTTTATTTTATTGGTTTGGGTTTGATTGGGATGATTATGCTTAATTATTTGGTGTTGACTTTGGGAACATTTTTAGGAGATTAAGATCGTGGAACTCGTGAAGCCAACTGGGTGGGTATATCTATCCTTGTCTGGAGCTGATCCTAGGTAAGTACAGTGTTCTTTCTGTATCCAGTTTTTATTGGTTTAAGTTTGTATCCAGTTTTTGTTGTTTGGAGGCGTGGATTTTTGTTGCTTTGATAGGAGGTGAAGGACAATAATTGTGAGATTGTTGTCCATATTCGTGTTAACATGTTTGATAATGAATATACATCACGAATTAGATTGTTATTGAGCTTAATAAAGAACCATGATTACTGGTTGTTAACACTTGTTATGTTTGTTATTTTCTGATAGGGAATAGTTCTGATTTGTGGATGACATTGTATTATAGTATACTCCATGATTTGTTTCTCCCTCAGTTTTCAGCTGAATGACGTATCATGTCCTGTAGTATGTGTATGTATGTCTGTCATATAAGTAACTTGGGTTGGGTAAAATGTTGATTTAAGAATACAGTACTGCCATTGGCCCTGTATGTGAAACCTGAAGATTTTGTTGTTCCTCTATTTTGCTTTCTTGAAATTGATATTGATTGCTTGGCCCACCGTAGGCAAAGTTGTGGGCTACTGAATCGATTCATGACCTTGTGAAGTTGCTTGTAGAATTGGTAATATCAATCGTGAAACATGGACACATCATTTTCCTAATCTAAAATAATTTATTTCTTCATCACCCAACTAAGCAAACTAGACAGAAGTTTCAACCTCAATTAAGCTAAGCACATGTTTCGTGTTGTTCTACTGAAAAAATAGAATCCTCTGTCACAAGATTAGCTTTAATTATACTGTCCCTGTAACGGCTGAATGGGTTAAAATGGGTCACAACTCATAAGTTGCTCGCAAAAAGGGTGCTTAAATTATTCTAGTTTGTAAAAAGTATCCAGTTTGCAGCAAATCTGTCTTTGAAATGGGTTAAAGCTGCACTTTTAATACTGTTGGGATCATGGACCCACACACCATCAATGATCAGCCCCTGAATACCATTGTGCCTCCTTCTATAGTTAATCAGTTTATGGAAATAAGCAGAATTTCTGTCCCCTTCCTTTAACCACTTCACTCTGGCCTTTTGCCTCAACATGGATTCATAGGCATTTGCTGCAAACCAAAGCTGCTCCTGGAGGGATTTCTTGAGCTCCACTTCACCTTGGGACAAGGTTCTATCATGAGTACCTACCTCCAAAGCATTCAGATCCCTCTTTAAATTTTGAATCTTATTCACATTAGTAACACTATTGGAGGATGCTCTATTCTGAATCTTTGAAATGGCAGCTTTGATGGCAACAAACTGTTGGAGGATGCTCTATTCTTACTTTGGTCATGGCTTAGAAGTTTTGAGAAAGATTTTACAATTCACTACAATCAATGGTCATCTAACCTTAGAGATGCTTTTGTTCTTAGTTGAGGCTAGAAATTATAGTGTAGCAGTAGCTATATTTATCTGTCTTCCAGTTTGGTTCCCTCCGAGACTGTTATGTAGTCTGTCTTGGGAACCATTCCACTGGATTCTACTATAATCATGGTACCTCTGGTACTTGGTTTCTCTTCATATATATAATATATTATCTTTGCCGATCAAAAAAAAAAGTAACACCATTGGAGAGGCTCCACTGCCTTATGCAAATTATAATGAACTTCAGCTTTTGCTTGAGTGCATAACCTCCCCAACCATGAGGGTGATAATTGCCCCATTTGAGAGCCACCATATTCTGGAAACCCTTATCCTTCAGCCACCAATCCATAATCTTGAAAGGCTTAGGCCCCCAATCAATGTTTATAGACCTCAAGAGGATAGGGCAGTGGTCAGAGAAATCCCTTTCCAACACAAACTGAGTGGTATCTGGCCATTGAGACAACCAATTATCAGATAAGAAAAACCTGTCCAGCTTACTCATGCTTCCACCATTAGGTCTGCACCAAGTGAACTTTCTCCCAATACACCTAACCTCCTCAACAGTCATATCAGAGATCCATGAGTTAAATTCAGTAATGCTAGTGGAGTTACTCACTGACTGAGATGAACTCAGTCTCTCATGTTGGTGTCTTATCGAATTGAAGTCACCTAAGACACACCACAAGCCATCTTGATAGAAGGATTTCAGCTGCAGAAGATGTTCCCATTGATCTCTCTTCCCTTGTAAATCATAGGGAGCATATACATTAATGATGAATACCTTCTTGTTGTCTTTAATCCACCAGCCTTCCAACATTATGAAACCCCTCCCCACTACCCTCCTTTCTACCATAAAAGAATCATTATTCGAAATGCACACCAGGCCCCAGCTGCATTAGATGAGGGATCACACTCCCAAGTTACACTACTATCACCCCATAAATACAGACAAAGCTTTTTATGTATAGATTCCTTTTTGGTTTCTTGGATGCACATGATATCAATTTTATGTGACAAGGTCAGCTTCCTGATGGCAGACCATTTGATACCACTACCCAACCCTCTAGAATTGTATGATAGAATATTCATGAGTCAAGTTGTTCCTTTACCATCACAGCTTGTGGTGCTGTTGATATGTCAGCCTGTTTTAATTCATTCTTCATCTTGACTATGTTGCCTGAATTCTCTTCGAAAGTCATTCCCAAATCTCTGGCTACATCCCAAAAAACACTCTCCTGGGCCTCCTTATTCTGTTTGTTTGATTTGCATGGAATATTCATCTCGAAGCATGATGATCTTTGGGTTAAGATTCTCATCTCGAAGTATGGAGGTTGGAGGGCTCTAGAGGAGGGAACATCAGTTACCAATGAATCCATATGGTGGCAGGATTTAAGGTCAGTCATCCATGAACAAGCTGTGCATGGTCTGTTTCAATCTGCAATAGATTGGAAAGTGGGGTGTGGGGACAAAATCAGGTTTTGGGAGGACTGCTGGCTCATGGAACAAGAACCTTTAAGGGCGAAATATCCCAGATTGTATAACATATCCTGTCAACAGCAGAAGCTTATTCAGGATATGGGATGTCACTCTGCAAATGTTTGGGAATGGAAGCTTGAATGGAGAAGACACCTTTTTGACAATGAGGTGCAAGCGGCAGCCAATTTCTTGGATGATATCTCGCGGGGTCATATTGATCGTTGGACATCAGACTGCTGGGTTTGGAAACCAGAACCTAATGGCCAGTTTTCTGCAAGGAGCGCATACTGTATGCTACTAGAAGGAGCAGCAGATCAGACTGTGGATGAGGCTTTAGAGGACCTATGGCAGCTCAAAATCCCTTTAAAACCAACAACATTTGCTTGGTGATTGATCAAAGATAGAATCCCAACTAAAGGGAATTTGCGGAGAAGACAGCTGGAGAAAGGCTTTGCCCAGCCCTACAACTATTGGTCTAGTAATTTATCAACAACATTTTTTGATTAGGGTAGCAGTGCAGGGTTATTGTATTCTATTTAGATTGGCACCTGATTCGTAGGACCTATGGTTCTGCTAGTCTGCTTGTTTCTACCTTGTATATTTAGTACCTCTGGTACTCACAGTTATTAATACAAATTATAATTTTGCTGATAAAAAAAAGATAATACAAGAGAGAGAGAAGGGCAGTGGCAATCACAACATATATATAGAGAAGGGCAGCAGATAAAATTACAAAAACATTGAACACTAACAATGAACAAGTTCTGAGAGTTTAAATCACAGTAAATACTTCAAAGATATCAGTCCAATGAAAGAAAGGTCATGTAGAGAGGCATGAACATATCAGTCCAATGAAAGAAAGGTCATGTAGACAGGCATAGCATAAGTTACAAATATACCAGTAATGCATACAACAACAATTTCAAATTAGTTTTCAAATGAAAGATATAAATACCTGAGTTCGAGGCTTCAAAGATTTCATCAAAGCGCTTCCACAGCAACGCCAATTAGCAGTAGTAAATGATAACCCTAAAAAAACCATACAGAAATTAGCCACAGTGTATTTAAAGCCTTTTATCAACAATATGACTCTCACTTCATGGTGATACATTGACTCTCAAAAGACATTATACTGAGAGCGTATTTAAAGCCTTTTTCTGCAATGCGCACCTTTTGCCACAAAATGAGGAAAAGACCCCTCTCAATGCACAGTGCTGGCTATGGGGAAGTAGTTAAAGTCTGATGCACAGGTCAGGCACCACTGATGACCTGTTATAGGAGGTAACAGTCAGTTACATGAAAATTATAAAATTTGAAAATGAGGATCTCTATGTTCATCCTATACTGTTCATTTGTCTTCTTCCAAAGACATTACCTCTGAATCCTTTCTATCACATTCAACACAAACTACACTGATTTCAAAGTACCAAGTTTGATTTGTAAGAAAAATAAGTTTAGAATACAACTTTGCAAGAAAATTTCAATTCATTCTCAGTCATTCTATCAAACAGTTCATGGACAATTTTTTAAGAATACATATCATACTTCTATCGAGTCAAACTAAAGCAATAACTAATTAATTTAATTAAACAGAGACCAATTTAGATGTGAATCATTAAAGGTAGATGATGGCATTCAAAGAATGATAGTGCTAGTTCAAATTTTAAGAAGAAGAAAAAAAAAATTATACTATATTTCAATTATAGACAATAATAGAGTAGAAAACAAGAAAGAGGTGTTACTGGATATGGGACTCATGATTTAAATGGGAACACAGAACCACAAGGACCAGAGAGAGTTAATTATTATGCGCAGAAAGACAGGGAAAAGTTAGTAAAAGTTGCTTAGACTTTTCTCCAAGTTCCATGAATCGCCATGTGGCTTAACTTACCACCTAGACCTCACACTGAAACTCAAACGCAGAATTATAAATTGCAAATAATAAATATTTTAATTCCACGCATGAATTCTTTAGACCCTCTCTTCTCTCTCTAACACAGTGATGCAGACAAATATTCCAGTTTTCTTAAAAGCATATAACATCTGTTTTCGTTATTCTTTAGCCCATAAAAAGCTTAAATGCAAGAAACAACAAATAAACAAAATGATCCAAACAAACAATAATTATTAATAATAATATTGAATCATGAACTTTAGAGATTTAAATCTATTGGGAGAAGACAAAGTGAAAGGCTAAGTGTTAAGAGAAGAGACGAGGGTAGTAGTGGCCACTAGGAAATGACAAAGTCACAGTTTTTAGTTGTATATACTTTTGTTTATTGAGCCTTTAATGTTTTGTAAATTATTCTAACTAACGCAAGCGCTTCCCACTTTTTCACAGTGAAAAGCATTTCTGGTGTGCTCTTATTTATTCATCGTAAGTAAGAAAAGGTTCCCAAACGAATATACGTTTTTCATATTCCTGCTTTATGGCTATGCTTCACTGCTTTTCAAGGTCTGTTCATTGAGGGTGGGTGGGTCCACGAGCCTAGCAGTGTTAAGATTGCAGTCTTCAATCATTTTAAACATAGATTCTCAGAGCAGAATCCCTCTAGGCCAACCTTGGATGGGGTCCAGTTTCCTTCCCTTGGCCAAGGGTAGAAGGAAAGCCTTGTTGCTAGATTCTCTGAAGTGGAAATGAAATCAGTAGTGTGGACAGTGTCCCCTCTGTTCAGCCAGCTGGTGGTTTACTTTCTTTATGGAACAATTCAGCTTTTCATGTGGAAAGGAGAATTAAAGGCCATAGCTTTTTATTTTTAGATGGGAGATGGGCTAGTGAAGACCACAGACTTTTCATAGTTAATGTCTATGCCCCTTGTGATTTAGCTGGGAAAAGAATTCTGTGGGAGGAGTTAAGACAGCTGAACCAAACAGAGGGGATCACTTCCCCTTTTTCTGACCAAGAGATTAAAGAGGCTGTTTGGAATTGTGGTGGAGACAAATGCCCGGCACCCGATGGATTTAATTTTAATTTTATTAAGGCTTTTTGGAGGGTTTTGAAACCTGAATTCAGGAGATTTATAGATGAAATCGACTTTCATGGAAGGTTTCCTAGAGGCATCAATGCTTCCTTCATGGCCCTTATTCCTATAACAAGTTATCCTCAATCTTTAAATGATTACAGGCCTATTTCTCTCATTGGGTGTATGTATAAAGTCACGCCCAAGCTTTTGGCAAACAGGCTGACGAGTGTCATTTCTGGTATTGAGGCTTCTTGGGAGAATGTTCTTGTCTTGAAGGCAATGCTTAGAGGCTTTGAGATGGCCTCTGGTCTGAAAATTAATTATGCTAAAACTCAGTTTGGGATTTTTGGCCAATGCTGTTATTTAATTTTGTATTGTAGAGTAGTTATTAGGTGCATTGCACTTATGTATAAATCACCAACAGTACTTCTGGTGCTGCTGTGTTTATTATGAATATTCCATGCAAATCAAACAAACAAAATAAGGAGGCCACACCCCACTTTCCAATCTATTGCAGATTGAAACAGACCATGCACAACTTGTTCATGGAGGACTGACCTTAAATCCTGCCACCATATGGATTCATTGGTGACTGATGTTCCCTCCTCTAGAGCCCTCCAACCTCCATACTTCGAGATGAGAATCTTAACCCAAAGATCATCATGCTGTTGCATCAGGTTCCATCTCCATTTACCTAGCAGAGCTCTATTAAGAGTTCTGATATCCTTTATCCCCAGGCCACCCTTATCCTTTGGAAGGCAGATAGTATCCCATTTAACCCATGCAATTTTCTTCTGATCAAGGCCACCACCCCATAGGAACCTCCTCTAGATTTGGGTCAGTTTTTCCGCTACCCTGTTAGGAATTCTGAAAAAAAAGAGATAGAAAATAGGAATAGAGGTTAGAGTTGCTTTTATGAGGGTCACTCTTCCCCCATAAGATAGATGTCTCTACTTCCACCTAGACAATTTAGATTCAGTATTTCTTAGGATTGGATCCCATAACCCACAGCGCCTTGGATTAGCCCCGATTGGTATTCCCAAATAAGAGAAAGGTAGAGGCATGATTCTGCAATTCAGATAACTGGCAGCCTGCAATTTCCATTGTTCAGATTGGCCTAACACCCCAAAGCTGCTCTTCCCATAATTTATTTTAAGTCCTGATGACAATTCAAAAGCCCTCAAAATCGATTTGATAGTCTTGACATTTTTCATAGTAGCCTCCCTAAAGAACATAGTGTCGTCGACGTATTGAAGAATGCTAACAGGGACTGATTTCTCTCCCACTAAGAACTCATCATACAGCTGCTTCTTAATAGCTTCCCTCATAAGACCAGTTAGCCCCTCAACTACAATATTGAACAACAAGGGGGATAATGGGTCACCCAGTCTAAGGCCTTTTTGGGGGGCAAATTGAGCTGTGGGGCTACCATTAACCAGCACCGACACTGAGGCTGATTTGAGACAGCCCTCAATCCACAAAACCCATTTACTACAAAAGCCCATCCTGCGAAGCATGTAAGAAAGGAAATTCCAAGACACGGCGAAATCCACCTTAAAAAACAAACAAGATTTTCTACCCCTCTTAGCTTCCTCAACAAGATTTTCGAAATCCACAAATCATTTAGGCATTGAGGGTCGGGCACTTTCTAAATTAAGGTAATGAAAGAAGCATTAGCTCCCCTTGGGATGATACCATTAGCATGGAATTCGTCCATAAAGCGGAGAACATCAGATTTTATAGTCATCCAAAAGAGCTTGATAAATTTAAAATTGAGACCATCGGGCCCCGGGCTCTTACCACCATTGCAATCCCAAACTGCTTTCCTGACTTCTTCCTCACTAAATCTGTCCACCAACATCTGGTTATCCTGATCTCCGATAGTGTGAAAAGAGGTGCCATTCAAAATTGGTCTGCTGCTCATAGTTTCTTGAAATCTCTGCTGGAAAAAGCTACAAACTTCCTCTTTTACTCTAGATGGATTATCAACCCAGGATCCATTAATATTAACACCATTTAGAGCATTAGACCTTCGATAGGAGTTAATCACCAGGTGAAAATATCGAGAATTGCAGTCCCCCTCCTTAATCCAACGCGATCTCGCCTTCTGCCTCATTAAAGACTCGTGAGCTTGGGCTGCTGACCAAAGATCTTGCTGCAGCTTCTTCCTTTTCATATTTTCTTGGGAAGTCAGCTGCCTGTGTTCAGCTTCAAATTTAAGCTTGTTAAGCTCAGCTTCTAACTTCTAGACCCTTTTAACAGTGCATCGCTTTGTGTGCATCTTCAACACACACAGAAACACACACACAAACATACACAGCCACACACCCACACATACACAGCCACACACCCACACACACACACACACAGAAACACACACACACACAGAAACAAACACACACACAAACACACACATAGAAACACACACACACACACACACACAGAAACACACACACACAACCACACACATAGAAACAAACACACACACACACACACACACACACACACACAAACACACACACACACACACACACACACACACACAAACACACACACACACACACACACACACACACACACACACACACAGACACAGACACACACACACACACATAGACACACACACACACACACGCACACACACACACAAAAACACACGCACACACAAAAACACACGCACACACACACAAACACACACACACAGACACACACACACACAAACACACAAAAACACACACACACACACACACAAACACACACACACAGACACACACACACACAGAGAAACACACAGACACACACACACAGACACACACAGAAACATACAGACACACACACACAAAAATACACACACACATACACACACACACAGAAACACACACACACCCACACTGGGTTTTTGTGTGATAGAAGCATTAGAAATTAACTCCTCATGATAGAAGTATTACAATCAACTCCTCATGATAGAAGCATTAAAAATTAGAGAGCACATTACTCGTACATAACTAAATATTAGAAACTGTTCAATTTAAGCTTTGATAGGAACCCAAGAAACAATTCTGGAAATCGAGTGTTATTCCACTATGAGGAGCTCATACTTCTTTCACGGAAAAAAGCTGACACCAGTCCTGAGCCTAGCTCTCTATACACACTCAACAATTTTCTGCCTACTCTCCACACTACTCTCCATACTCAACAATTTTCTGCATACTCTCCACACTAGTCTCAATATTAGAGCTCACAAATCAATCAGATCTTCAGTGCTCAAAGAGAAAATACAAAACTGATAGAAACTGTATCATAATTACAGAAAGAAAAATGATTACCATGCAGAACTTTGAGGATCTGCATATCCCAATGCCCTAAGGCCACATTCCTCTAACAAATGATGAGATGATTTGTCTCTTCCCTTCCCTCTTATTTATAGGCAACATGCTTTATTTCTCTAAATCATCCCAGCCCCCAACTAACTAACTACTCACTCTTTAATCATTCTACTAACTAACTAAGGGAGTTACTTATAAAAAAATTGTACAAACATGATAATCACCCAACCATTGTATTTAGAGACCAGAATCCTATTCCAGAGTTGATCAGATTGGTGGAACAACATCCATTTCCATTTGAATAGAAGGGCCTTATTGAGGGTTTTAATGTCTTTAATCCCCAGACCTTCCTTATCTTTAGGAGTGCAGCAAAGACTCCAACATATCCAAGCAATCTTCCTCCCTTCTGGTTTACCTCCCCAAAGGAATTGCCTTTGGATGGCAGAGATCCTATTTGTGACATCCTGGAAATTTCTACCCGGAATTTTTGGAAACGATGTATTTTGAATGATTATATATATATATATATATATATATATATATATATATATATATATATATATATATATATTTATATATAAGTATTATTCAGTGTATATGCATATATGTTCTTGATAGAAGTAGGAATAGTGGGGGCAAGATATGAGGGTTAGGCTAATTAAGGAAGAGAAATCCATAACTGGGAGGTTATGGGTTAATTCTAAATTAATTAGTTTAAAAATCATCGTTTTGCGTGCGACTTAAAATTTAACGAAACCAACCTCTGAACCATGCTCGGGGTTTTATTCTGAACGTTTTGACATATATATTGCGTACTTTCAAAAACTGGCCCCGACGGACGCAGAGAAACGCGGGGAACTGGAACCAGAGAAATGGCACGCAAACCGAGGTAGGATTTTAGCGTTTCAAAGGTCAGATTTTTCTCACTTTTGTGGCTGAGTATGGGTCACAATCAAAAGGGAAAGTGGGCCCTTTTTGCTCCACTCAAATGGAGACATGTGGCATAGCTTAAATAAAATAATAGAAAAAGAGAAAACCCTTTTATTTAAAACCAAAAAGCTGTATTCTCTCTCCTAACTTATCCAAAAAATTTCAGACAGCTCTCTCTCCCTCTCCCTCACGTTGCTTTTCTCCTTCTTCTTCATCCACCATTGAAGCTCCAAACAAAGCTCCAACCTTTGGCCATCATTTCTGCTCCAAATCACGAAAGGAGGGCATTTTCGGAGTCGTGAAGCGCGTCTCTACGTGTGGGACTTCGAAATTTCAGGTTTGGGTGGACTTCTTTCCCTCTTGAATTTCGTGGGTATGGGGTTTTGGGAGATATGATGGGTAGTTTTGCTAGTTTTCTGCTTCATGATAGTTATTTGTGAAGAAACTTGTTGAAAGCATGTTGAAATTGCCATGTTTGGATGAGTTAAACATACCCATTCTGTTTTAGGGTTTTTATGATGATGCTTGTGATGTTCATGTGCTGAAATCGCTTATGGAAAACTGTTAGAGATGAAGGGTAGAGTTAACCTAGGGTTAGAAAGTGAGAATGTGGTGTTATGAGTGGAAAAAGAGTGAATTTTTGAGGGCTGGAAGGCCAAATCTGGAATTGGTAGTATTTAGAGGTTAGAGTGAGTTAATCTTAGCTTGAAATGCCATTTAGGACTTATGAGAAAGGTTAGGTTGTGCTAGAGAGAAAAACAAATGACCAAAGTGAACAAAGAGCCATTTTTAGGGTAAATTTGGGTGTTGAAGAGTCAAATTTTGATTCGGTGAGATTTTAAGCGTAAATCCAGTTTAAACAAGTTTAAATTGATGTTATAGACTTGTGTGAGATGAAAGTTTTCTTCAAATTTGTCCCATTCTCAATTTGACTTCTCAAGCCTAGAAAATCCATTAAATTGAGGGGTTTTGGACACCTAGATTTTGTGTTGCTGTGGTTTGATGCTTGACTTTGGTTTAGACATGATTGATACATGATTTGGGACATGTAGGATTTGATTTGGGCAAGATTGGATGAGGGGAAGTGTGGTTTTCGAAATCTGCACTTTGTGCAGATTTTTGCTGTGAAATTGTGCAGCAGGATTTTGCACAAGTGCAGAAAAATGCTATGTATTTACTGGTTGTGGAAAGAGTAATGTAGAACGAGTTCTGGATGTTTAGTAGTAGATCCAAACGGTCAAAATATAGGCTTATGTACTAGAGACTTACAGTAAAATTTTGGAGTCGATCCAACGGTTAACGAATTGGAACGAAGGAATTGTTACTGGGGTCTTTAAGTGAGAAAAGCTGTGATTTTGGTTGGTGTTTTGGACAGAGTTTTCTGCCTTTGCCCTGTTTTCTTGGCTGTGATGGTTTGTGTTGTTTGAATGTTGAGTTACTTGGATGTTGGGGAAACTTGGGAGGATTGATGGGGACCCGGTGTTGAGAGAAATGAGGATATGGGCTACGTGGGAGTACGTGAGCTCAGTTGGAGGTGGGCAATAGGGGATGGTGGGTTTATGCGCGATTTGTGGATGTGGGAAACTTGTTGTGCACCATCGCCCGACCGCCACCTAGTACCACATGTGATGGGTACCCCATAATCCTACAAGCTTGAGATGAGGAAGTATAGAAGGGTGAAACTTCCTGCTTTTATTCGTTGACCACAGAGTGGTACCTGGAGATATGTCACGGGGGTCAGGAGACCTTGGGGACGTCAGGTGGGGTGCTATTGCCCAAAACCAAGCTTGACCAATCCCGACCCAACCCGGGCATAGTCGGTCAGTGAGAACCTGTGATGTACCTAAGCAGGCGAGCTCCTGGCAGTCAACAGATAAAAGGAACAAAGACCACAAAGCAAGGAGGCTTGTGGTGGCTGGCCAGCTGTGAATCTTGTGTGATATATGGGTTTTTGCCTCTGGTAATCGATTACCAAGGGTGGGTAATCAATTACAAGGCTTAAAAATGAAGACAGGAGGCTAAGATGGTCTCTGGTAATCGATTACCAAAGGGGTGTAATCGATTACCAGGCTTGAAAACGAGGTCAGGAGGCTATGAGGGCTTCTGGTAATCGATTACCAAGGGGGTGTAATCGATTACCAGGCTTAGAATTGAAGGCAGCAGGTTGTAGAGGCCTCTGGTAATTGATTACCAGTCTGTGTAATCGATTACACAGAGGAATGGGTCACTGGTAATCGATTACCAGGTATGTGTAATCGATTACACAGTGCCTCTTTCAGGTTTTCATGTCCTGAAACTGTGTGATTCGAGTTTGGCCTCTGGTAATCGATTACCAAGGCTGTGTAATCGATTACCAGAGATGAAAAGCCTTAAGATACCCCTTTCACTTGCATGTAATGGTTATGAGAAGCATTGTGTTGTGGCATAGTTAGATTCTTGTGAAAGAGTCTACCCCTTTCTTTTCTTTCTTGTAGATCGTGATGGCGGCGCAGCTAATCCATGATCAAGTAGAGATGGAGTGCCTAGAGGGAGCCTGGGAGACCCTCGAAGGCAACACGAGGTGCCGATTTCGGGGCACTATTCGATTTACGGCGACTTCTTTGGTGCATCCAGATGAACCCGTGCGCACACTTCAGCGCACTGTGGAGTGGATACTACCCACGCCTACACCATACCGTCTAGTGGAGCCCGTCCAAGTGATCGAGGTGATGTCATCCGAGGAAGACCCTGAGGAGGATTCCGAGGAGCTACCTCCTGAGCCTGCTATGGATGCTCTTGATTTTCTAGAGGGCGATGAGGACCCACTTCCTGAGGTGGATTCTCCCGAGGAAGTCATGTCGGCATCTGAGGCAGACTCTATGGAGGATAGTGGCCTGAGAGAGATGGCGACCAGTGGAGGCTCTTCATCATAGTGGACAGTTCCATGGACTAGTTTTATATACTTTTTGAGGGTGGGTGTATCTAGGACTGACTGTTAGGTTTACTCTTTTGTTTTTGTATGGGTAGACCTGTTGTATAGGAATTTGATGATTGTATACATGTGGCTGAAGCCACCACTGTGGACACCTTTGCTCTGGATGACACTATGTATTTTGTGAAACTCCCATATTTTGGACAGCTTTTAAATGATGAATGTATTTATGATCAATCTTGTTATTTGAAAACAAAGCATTAGCAACTTTATTTGTAAAAGAGTTTATCGACCGTATTTTATTCTTTTATTTTCACGTGACGACCTAAAGTGATGGCTGGTACATTCTTCCTTTTGAAACAGCAAAATAGTTTAGAGATTATGAGCAGTAAGAAAGAAATGACTCTAAATAGAGTTGTGAACTGGCCATTCAGGACTCTATAGTGAGGATTTTCCTTCTAAACCTTGTTATGGTGAAAAGAGAAAGAAATGAAAAAGAAAAAGAAGAAAAAAAAATTTACCATGGTTTTTGTTAATTAAATCATTACTATTAAACCAGTCATTATTTTGGGTACGCTACACTATTAATGACAGCTGAGGGGACCTTGAAAAAAGACATATAAAACAGAGGTAATGCTGTTAAAACAACATTAATAAGAGTGGTTCTACAAGCCATGGAGATATTTCTCTGGTTCCATTTGCTCCTAGCCTCAAACTTGCTTATAATTGGATCCCAGACCACCCTTCTTCTTGGATTAACACCAATTGGAATTCCTAAGTAACAGAAAGGAAGCTATAACAGTGCATAGTTAAGGTAGACAACAGAAAAATTGCACCATTCCTCAGGTTGACCTATAGCACCAAACTGACTCTTTGCGAAATTAATTCTCAATCCAGAGACCATCTCAAAGCTCTGACATTCTCCATGGAAGCTTCTCCAAAGAACACAGTATGATCAGAATACTGCAGAACATCCACAGGAACCTTGTTCTTCCCCACCAGGAGGCTTCTGAAGCAGTTTTGAGATACTGCTTCCCTCATTAGACCTACCAGTCCTTCAGCCACTATGTCAAAGAGTAATGGAGCCAAAGGGTCTCCTTGTCTCAACCCTCATGATACATACAGACCCTCATGATACACACACACACACACACACACACATACCCAACTACAATAATAAAGCATAAGCACCCTTGAAACCCAGCATTTGAAATTAGTTACATAAACAACTGCTGATGTCTATATTTGTCTGTAATTGAATTTGACCTTTTGTATGTTCTTGTATGTGATCAGTGTACTTTGCTATATAAACAATTGTTGTTCATGGTGAGTGAACCTTAGATTCCCATTTGAGACTGAATGCAATGATTCTTGCGGACAATTTGCATTAGTCATTGTATTTAGTCTTGAATTGTTTGTTTGGACAGTTTGGGGAGACTGGTAATTTTATGTTAGATTCATTCGTGATGGTTATTATTATTTTCATTAATTTGATTAAATTTCGGTTCAATGCATTTCAAGTTGTTCTCCGAGTGCATACTTGATTATCGGGAAATTCATTTGACCGATGTCATATCGTGTACTTGGAGACCAATGCGAAATGCTGCCAAAATTTAGTCAAATTTTTGTAAATAATGGTAACCTTGACGTTTGAAGCTAACATAAAAGACAGTTTTCCTAAATGGGATAGGGCCACACCTATAAATAAAAAAGTGAGATTTTCATGCATGGAATTGCTTAGATGGATCGAAGTTGGATGAATGAAAGTCGCATGAGCCCAAAATATGAGGATGGCGTCGAACAGTTCTTGCAATTTGTGTCAGAAAGAGGTCGACCAAATGAAGAAGGAAAATATTATTGTCCTTGCATCAACTGTTTGAATGGAAGACGACAATTACTCGATGACATACGGGACCATCTATTATGTGATGGGATTAAGAAGAATTACACGACGTGGATATGGCATGGTGAAGTCACAGACACTTTGAGTGGGTTCCAATCTGAACCGTTTGATGTAGAAATGGGAGATCGGTTAGAGGACATGATTCGTGACCTTGGACAAGAGTCTTTCCAGCAAGCACACGCCCCTGTGTATGAAGGATTGCGGAGTGATTCTAAGAAGCCTTTGTATGCAGGGTGCAAGAATTCCTTAACCCTGTTGTCTGCTGTGTTAAGTCTGGTTAATGTGAAGGCCAGGTATGGGTGGAGTGACAAAAGTTTCACCTCACTGCTTGAGGTAGTGCACAATCTGCTTCCAGAGGACAACACCCTAAAAGTTACTATAAGGCGAAAAAGATATTGTGTCCAATGGGTATGGAGTATTAGAAGATTCATGCTTGCCCCAATGATTGCATATTGTACAGGCATCAATTCCAAGAAATGTCGAAATGCCCTATCTGTGGGACTTCACAGTACAAAGTGAAGGATGAAGAAGAAAGCAGTTCTGATGAAAACTCGAACAAGGGCCCCCCAACGGAGGTTTTGTGGTATCTTGTAATCATTCCAAGGTTTAAGCGTCTTTTTTCTAATGAGGATGATGCAAAAGACCTTACATGGCATGCTGTCGCAACCTACCCTTCGGCGGGAGGGCGACGCGATGTCTCGCGGGATGCGTGTTCCACGAAAGGAATACGTGCGGAGTCGCCACCAACGTTTATTTGAGGAAAACGTCGGAAAAACCGGAAAAGACGCGATCTACGAACTTTTAAGTTAAAGGCTCAGGAGTTGTATTTACGCACGGGGAAGGTATTAGCACCCCACACGTCCGTCACAAGGGACGACAACCTTTAATCGAATGTGCAAACATGACTTTGATTTTTACGTTCCCTTTTATGTCCTTATATCCTTTATACCCTTTTTATATTTTTTTCTATTTTTGTGGTCGACAAGGGTGTTTCCCTTTGCTCCTACGTATTCCTCAATTGTAATGAGGAAATCAGACCTACGTAGTTCTTTCGGAACAAAGTGTTTGGTTAAGTTGTTTTTTTTATCTTTTTGCAAGATATATTTTGATTGAACAAAAGGTCATTTAAGGTGTTGGACCATTAAACGATCTTTTGATTTTGAAAGGAGAGAAACGTTACGACATTGGACCATTAACGATCTCTTGTTTTTGAAAGGGGAGAAACGTTAAGGCATTTGGACCATTAACGATCTCTTGGGGTGATCGACAAAAGCGGGGCTTTTGCTCCTACGTATCCTCAATTGCGATGAGAAAATCAGACCTACGTAGTTCTTGCAAAAGCGGTAAACTTACATGTTGATTTTATGCTTTTGAACGGTCCATGTTAACCGATAAAAGCAAAGAGGACCGTTTAAGGCATTGGACCTTAAAACGGTTTTTAGTGATTTTTTGGACAAAACTTGATTTGTGAGTTGATTTTAGTCTTAGTTTCACTTTGGTTATTAATCAATTCATTCAAGGAAATTTCCAAAGAAAAACGTTCGATTGATTTTTTTGATTATTTCATTCAAAGATATTTTGATTATTTTATTATTATTTTTCAAGATATTTCTATTATTTTATTATTATTTCTTTTTTTGGTTTAACCGAGGTTATAGCGTGAACGATCGGTTAGATTTTGTTTCAAAAGTGATTAAACGAAACTATAACACAAATGATCGGTTGAAATTCATTTTATCATTTATTAGGTGAGAAAACAGCTTAAATAAACGGTAAAAGCGCGTTAAAGACGGAAGAAAAGAAATTGAAAATGAACGAAATAAAGATGAAAGCTTAAAAAAACAAGAAATGAATTGAAAGTCTCGGATTCAAAAACTTACCCGTTGAAGAACGAAGAACGGATGAAGAACGGTGAAGAACGGACGAAAACCTTCACGGATTTGCTTACGGAAACATCTCGGAAGCGTTACGGAAGCACCTCGGCTTGGATTTTCTTCACGAAAACAATTTTTTCCACCAAAAACAGCTGAAATTCATAGCTAGGGAGCTCAAGGATCCTTAGAACAACACCCTTCAGCCTATTTATTGGAAAAATGGGGAGGAGGTTACCGCCCAGCTCGCCCAGGCGAGAAGCAACCCAGCTCCAAAAAACATTCTGGAAGGCCCAATTCAAAATTTCGAAATTGCTATTTGCACCCCCAATTTTGATAAGTTCACCCCGCTTCTTTCGTAATTTACGGAAAAGTTACGAAAGCCTTACGGAAGCATATAGGACTTGATTTTCTTCTTTTTTTCTCTTCCGTCTCACGTGTATTAAGTTAATTATGCTTATTTAGGGTTATGGGAATTTTATGGAAGCATTACGGGTGTCCCGGAAGCCCCGGAATCCCATTTTTCAACAAAACAGGGGGTGTGGTGGCCACCTAGCTCGCCCAGGCGAGCTAGGTTGCTTCAACCTTAAGCAAGAAATTGCCCAGAAACCTCCAGAAGGGCCCAGATTCGAAAATTACTATTTGCACCCCCCATTTTACTAAATACACGCCCTTTGGCTTTTTTTGGTGATTCTTTTTTCGTAAAGTTACGGAAACTTATGAATTTCGTAACGATACTTGTTTTCTTTCCGTAATCTTACGAAACCTTGCGGATTACATAATCATCCCTTTTTTGACTTACGGAATCTTACGGAACCTCACGAATTGTGCAACGATGCTTCCTTTTTGATTTCCGGTGTGTCACGGAACCTTACGGGTTGTGCATCAATACTTTCTTTTGATTTCCGGCACGTCACGGAACTTCACAAACTGCCTAATGATGGGTGCCAAGCACCTCAAAATGACCAAATACAAGTTGCATGCCACCAAGCAAAGGTCCCCGGACGAAATTAGGGTATGACAGTTGCCCCTCTTTACTTGTCTTTATTGGAGATAAAAGGGAAGTAAAGATAAGACACTAATTTCGTTCCTCTCGGTTGACGAGAGTCGTGGGTGACCATAAAATACCTCCGCATGTAAATGACTTGTTGTCCCCGGGGGAACAAAAGGTGCAGAAGACGATGTCAGTCTCTGCATGCTATCAAGCGTTCTGTCTTACAAATAGCAAAAGAAAGTTTATACGGATAACCACTCGGGTATTTCCGCCCGTCAGCGTGACTCAAATGTCAGTATGACAGATCTTGTGAGCGCGGAAGATGACGTAAATCTCCGCGTGTCAACGGGCTTGTCAGCCACGATTGACGAAGGGCGTAGAAGACGACGTTAGTCTCTGCGTGCTATCAGGCTTTTCGTCTTACAGATAGCAAAAAAGAATGTTTATACGGATAACCACTCGGGTATTTCCGCCCGTCAGCGTGACTCAAAAGTCAGTATGACAGATCTTGTGAGCGCGGAAGATGACGTAAATCTCCGCGTGTCAACGGGCTTGTCGGCCGCGATTGACGAAGGGCGCAGAAGACGACGTTAGTCTCTGCGTGCTATCAGGCTTTTCGTCTTACAGATAGCAAAAAAGAATGTTTATACGGATAACCACTCGGGTATTTCCGCCCGTCAGCGTGACTCAAAAGTCAGTATGACAGATCTTGTGAGTGCGGAAGATGACATAAATCTCCGCGTGTCAACGGGCTTGTCGGCCGCGATTGACGAAGGGCGCAGAAGACGACGTTAGTCTCTACGTGCTATCAGGCTTTTCGTCTTATAGATAGCACAGAAAGTTTTGAAAGTGCGGACAACCACTCGGGTATCTCCGCATGTCATGTGACTCCTGTGTCAGCATGACAGAACTTGTGAGCGCGGAAGATGACGTAAATCTCCGCGTGTCAACGGGCTTGTCGGCCGCGATTGACGAAGGGTGCAGAAGACGACGTTAGTCTTTGCGTGCTATCAGGCTTTTCGTCTTACAGATAGCAAAAAAGAATGTTTATACGGATAACCACTTGGGTATTTCCGCCCGTCAGCGTGACTCAAAAGTCAGTATGACAGATCTGGTGAGCGCGGAAGATGACGTAAATCTCCGCGTGTCAACGGGCTTGTCGGCCGCGATTGACGAAGGGCGCAGAAGACGACGTTAGTCTCTGCGTGCTATCAGGCTTTTCGTCTTACAGATAGCACATAAAGTTTTGAAAGTGCGGACAACCACTCGGGTATCTTCGCATGTCATGTGACTCAAAAGTCAGTATGACAGATCTTGTGAGCACGGAAGATGGCGTAAATCTCCGCGTGTCAACGGGCTTGTCGGCCGCGATTGACGAAGGGCGCAGAAGACGACGTTAGTCTCTGCGTGCTATCAGGCTTTTCGTCTTACAGATAACACAGAAAGTTTTGAAAGTGCGGACAACCACTCGGGTATCTCCGCATGTCATGTGACTCCTGTGTCAGCATGACAGAACTTGTGAAAGTGGCCGACAAAAGCGAGGCTCTTGCTTCTACGTATCCTCCAATGAGGAACTCAGACCTACGTAGTTCTTGATAACTTGTGAGACTTGAAAAAGTCTCCACCGGAATATGCTGACATCTCCGGAAAGGGCGCAGATGACCACATTGGCCTCTGCTCATCAATCACACTTGGGGTCACTGAATGACGAGGTGCGAATAACCGTAAGGTGTCTCCGCGGGCTACCAGCTCTTGGGTCATGGTAACAAAAAGCGGTGTGGTCGACAAAAGCAAGGCTTTTGCTCTTACGTATCCTCAAATGAAGAACTCAGACCTACGTAGTTCTGGATAACTTGTGAGACTTGAAAAAGTCTTGGTGTTTTCTCCACTAAAATGCAAACATGCTTTAGCAAAGAGACAAATATTCCAACTGATTAGAGCAGCATATTCTTTTTTGAGTGAAAAACAATGCGTCTACCGGGGAAGGAGAGTATGCTGATGAAATTTTCTCATACCCACAAATGAGATTTTGGATGTTTAGCATTTCGTTTCTAAATGACCATTTAGAGGAAACACTGGGTTCGACAAAAATAGAAGAAATCCACTCAAAGTGTATCAATCTCGCACAGGTAAGTGTTTTATCCTAATTCCGATCCATAGATATGTCATGACTTGATTTTACAAATCATTTCCTATCAAATCAAAGATTACATGCGTGATCATGGATCAATAGGACTTTTCTGGGGGACGGGTTCTTTTGGTGGGTTTTTCGGCTTTTGATTTTTTTTTTGTTAGCTTTTTTCCTTTTCTATTCTTGTTTGACGCGAGGCGAGCAAGTCACCGATGCACAAGATTTTGGTTGGTAATCAAAGGGAGAAGACCACTTTAGGTCATGGTTTCCTTTCCTTCCTTTTGTTCATTTGGTGACAATTCTGTATTGTTCAGATATTGTCTGGTCAAAAGACCTTTCTGCATATTTCTTCTAGTTTCTTTGATCAGGAACTTTCTTTCCTTCCTTTTTTACTTTCTCCCATTCTTTGGTTGGGAATTTTCTTTCTTTTCTTTTCGCTTTCACCCACTCTTTGACGGGGAATTTTCTTTCTTTTCTTTTCGCTTTCTCCCACTCTTTGACTGGGAATTTCTTTCCTTCCTTTTTTACTTTCTCCCATTCTTTGGTTGGGAATTTTCTTTCTTTTCTTTTCGCTTTCACCCACTCTTTGACGGGGAATTTTCTTTCTTTTCTTTTCGCTTTCTCCCACTCTTTGACTGGGAATTTCTTTCCTTTTCTTTTCGCTTTCTCCCACTCTTTGACTGGGAATTTCCTTCCCCCTTTTTTGCTTCCGAGGGTAAGGATTGACATTCTCACCCTGGGTCAAGGTTTATGGTGAGTTAGGATTTTGGCTCAAGGCTTGTAGAATGGCTAGACATGATACATGTCAGGGTTTGGGTTTGGTTCAAGGATAAAAAGGGATGCCCCACATTATTTCCATGACACAAATGCAAAAATGATGATTTGGAAACTTTATGCAAAACTGGTCATGCATGCACCTATGTGGACACTCAAGTGTCAAATTTTTATGGTCATGTGATGCTAGGGCTCAGGATTCATTTCCTCTATTTTAGTCAACCCAGTATTTCAAAAATATGTTCTTTTATCAATTTGTGCATTCATCCGAGTCTATCTTGGGTGTTAGGAAAAACTTTCACAGCATTCACCCTTCAGGTGTACACACATTCTTTCAAAAACTAGTTATGATCAGCAAATTTTTCTTTAAAGAAAAGTTGGAAGTCATCTCTTTTCAAAAGCATGTTGTTTTTTAGCTAGACAACCTTTATTATATATATATTTTTTCTACATTTTTTCTTATTCTTTTCTTGCTCGCTCTCTTTTTGCTCTCTCCTTTTTTTTTTTGAGGTATTTTGCAACCTAAACATACGTATATTTTGTGAGGTATTTTTCCATATACATGCGTGTCCAAGGTATCTTGCTACCTAAAATTATATATGTTTTGTGAGATATTTTTGCTATATACATGCATATCCAAGGTATCTTGCTACCTAAACATACATATATATATTTTGTGAAGTATTTTTGCTACATACATGCATATTCAAGGTATCTTTCTACCTAAACATACATATATATATTTTGTGAAGTATTTTTGTTTACATACATGCATATCTAAGGTATCTTTCTACCTAAACATACATATATATATATTTTGTGAAGTGTTTTTTTGTTTACATACATGCATATCTAAGGTATTTTCACTACCTAAACATACATGTATATATTTTGTGAGGTATGACTACCTTCCGAGCTTGCGCTTGTTTTATTTAAATTCCCAGGATCATGAGCAACTAGGTGCGTCCTACTATAAAAAGTGATCAAATAACAAGCATAGATTCAAAAGGTACTAGGTTGCCTCCTAGTAGCGCTTCTTTAACGTCTTGAGCTGGACGCCTTATGACTTGTCGGTCACTGACCTAGTACTTTGCTTACCTTTGGCTTTGGACTTGGTCGCCTATTGGTCGACCATGTGGTGTAGGCAATACTCAAACCTTTTTGTGGATGAGCAGAGGTGAACTCTAGAGGTGGTGGCGGTGTGTCTATTGCAGGCTACCGGCCATCCCAATGCTACTGTGGTGTCTCGCCCTGCGCCCGTCTAGGGGCGCAGTACTTCTTGATGAAAGCCCAGTTAATGCGGGGCCTAATGACCTTGTTGGGGCAACGAGCACTCCGTTGAACTGACAGAGGCCCGTAATCAGAGCTGGAAATCCCAGAACCCTGTTGGACTTCTTTGGGTCCACCGGGTGTCCTGCGGGCGCAATCCCTTGCTGGGGGGGGGGTACGGGCACCCTGTAGGACTGATAGAGGCCCATAACCAGAGCTGGAAACCCCAGGGCCCTGTTGGACTTTTCCGGGTCCACTGGGTGTCTTGTGGGCGCGATCCCTGCAAATAGTAGATGACATTAGAAATTAGTTGGAAATAATGCATACCTACCTATGTCGGGACGGCACAGACCAACTGATACTTCCGCAGGGGGAGATCAGCATTACGGTCACTGGGCAGAATGTTGCTAAGTAACAACGTCATTTATATCTGTGTAAGAGTGGTCATGTTGGTGCGCATGATCCACACTTGTCTCTTTGCAGCGGCACGGGTGAAATCTTGCCCCGGTATGCATAGTAGCTGCGTGATAGCCTACCTCTCTGGTTGTGCTTGCACAGTTGGTCGCCCTCCAATATTAGGGGGTGGCCCAGAAACTGATAAAAGGAAACTACTGGCCCCTTAACCGGCAGCGCGAGTCTCGGTTAAGCATTTAAGGGCAGAGGACCTTAAATTATCTTAAGGTGTGGATATGAAGCCCACTGAAAGTGAGGACGCGTAGCCCTCTAAAGGCGAGGGCGTGTAGCCCTCTGAAGTTCAGGACGTGTCGCCTTTTGAAGGCGAGGAAGTGTAATCCTATGATGGCGAGGATGTGCAATCCTCTAAAGGTGAGGGCATGTCCCCCTTTGAAAATGGGGGACATGTAGTCCTCTGATGGCGAGGACGTGTAGTCCTCTAAAGGCGAGGACGTGTAGTCCTCTGAAGGTGAGGGTGTGTAGCCCTACAAAGGTGAAGGTACATGACCCTTTGACGGTGAGGACGTGTAGTCCTCTGAAGTTGAAGGTACATGACCCTTTGAAGGCGAGGACGTGTGGTCCTCTGAAGGTGCGGACATGTAGTCCTTTAAAGGTGAGGACGTGAAGTCCTCTGAAGGCGAGGACGTGTAGTCCTCTGAAGGCGAGGACGTGTAGTCCTCTGAAGGCGAGGACGTGTAGTCCTCTGAAGGTGAAGGTACGTGACCCTTTGAAGGCGAGGACGTGTAGTCCTCTGAAGGTGAGGGTACTAGTACCAAAGGGTTCACCCTTATGAGAAAGCAAGAGATCGACTCATCGAGAGGGTCGGTCATCCCAAGTCCACACGACTGGATATTAGATGTAGGAAATCTATGCAGTTAACATGATTTTTAGGGATGTAGATGCATGCAACCTTTGTCTTGAAATGCGGTAAATGCAGACTTCATATGAAACAATGCAATGTAATGGAAAGTTGTACAACGTTCATGACATTTTTTCCCTATTTTGTGATTTTGATTTTGATTTAATTTTTTGGAAAACACAGATTGATTGTCCTTTTGAAAGAGGTGATAATTCATGCAACCTCATCCTATCTTCTTGCAAATCTCTCCGGGAACTCCCTCAGAGTGTATGTTCTTTTTGATTTAGTCACTTGACCATTTTGGAGTGACGGCAATGGAGCCATTTGATGTTTAACCAATCCATTGAAATTCCAGGGTTTGTCCCCCTTTATTTTATTATATTTTTTTTATTTTTTATTTTTTTAAAAAACATCGATGGGTGAGAACTTTTGATTTGCCCCTAGGTTCATTTGAGGCTCATGCACAATGCCCCTCATTGCCCCAGTGTAAGGCTTTGAGGTACCAATTGTTATCTTTCGTCATGACCTTGTAGCAAGGAACCTATTGGGTGAGAACTTCTAATCTGCCCCTAGGTTCGTTTGAGGTTTATGGATAGTGCCTTTCATTGCCCCAGTGTAGGGCTCTAAGGTATCCATCGTTGTTTTGTTTTCACAACCTTGTAGCAAGGGAGAATGAAAGAAGCAGTTGATTTTTGCAAAAAGAATTTTCCAAGGACGAGAAATAGCTGAAGAATTTTTTTCAATTGATGGATTAAGTCAAATGACTCCTATGTAGAAGCAAGATGTCTTGATGATGCCAAAGGATCAAGTGTTTCTAAGTTTTATTCAAGACAAGAATCCAAGAAAATCAAGATATATGATCAAGTTGATCTCTAGAATCTTTAGGAAGAAGTTTCCAAATTGAAAACAAACAAAAGGTTTGACCAAAGAATTCTATCATTTCAAATTGAGATTTGCTCTCTGGTAATCGATTACCAGCAGCTGAAAATGTTTATAACAGTCACTAGAAATTTGAATTCAAAATTTATAATGTGTAATCGATTACACATGGATGGTAATTGATTACCAGCAGTTTATTCAAATTTTAAAGCCTGTGATCGATTACACAAGTCTTGTAATCGATTACCAAAGGAGATTTTCAGAAAATAATTTCCAAGAGTCACATCTATTCAAATGGTTTATGAATGACCATCAAAGGTGACTTGGAAACACGAATTTAAAGAGAGTTTTCATTGCCCAAAAGTTTTATCCTTTCAAAAAGATTCCTTGGTCAACCACTTGCATATTCAATAAGGAATTTTGATTGATCTTCATTGTACAATCTATCTCTTTTAAGAGAGATTTCTTCTTCTTATTTCTGAAAAGGGATTAAGAGATCGTGGGTCTCTTGTTGTAGAGGATTCCTGAACACAAGGGAAGGGTTGTCCCTGTGTGGTTCAGACTTTGTAAAAGAAGTTTTACTAAGAGAGTGGAAAATCTCAAGTGGGTTGCTTGAGGACTGGGCGTAGGCGCGGGAAGTGGCCGAATCAGTATAAATCAAGTTTGCATTCCTCTCTTCCTTTAAACTTCTTTTATTTATTGCTATTTATCTTTTTCTTTAAAGAAGTTTATTTTGAAATGCCTTTTGAGTAATTCATGTTAAGGGTGCATTGTTAATCCAAAAAGAAAGAGCGATAGTTCAATTGGGGAATAGTCTTTGCATCTTAATTCAACCCCTTTTTTTCTTAAGGTAACTGAGGCCATTTGTCCAATATCCTATTCTTGATAACTCACTTCTCTCTAAAAAGACAAACTTTCCGGAATGAGGTCACATGAACGTCTTGAAAACACAGTCAATCAAATGCTCTTTTTTTTTTCTTTTTGAACCCCCTTTTTTTTTATTTTGGAACTTATTTGTTTTGAACTTTACTCGTTGTTTTACGGCAACCCCACCAACGTGCAAGACGAGTAATCTCTGATTGAACGGTCTTGGAAGTCAGCACTCAGGAGCGCATGTCGCTCGAGCAAACAAACCAATGGCTCGCACCTGAAAATCCTGATGAGTCATTAGAGACATCTAACAACAGCTTTCAAAATTTCCCCATGTGTGGCATCTCTTGTCAATGTCAGGATTTACACGCGATTCTCCTCAAATTTCAGCCAGCCCGCATCAATTAGACCTTGCACCTTACACTTGAGGGTCATACAGTGCTCAATGGAATGCCCCAGGGCCCCTCCACGATATGCACATGTTGCGTTCGAGTCATATCCTCAGAAAAATGGGGGGTTTGAGGGAACCTAACAGGGGTTATGGCTACCATTGCATTATCAAGTAGATATAGGAGCAAGTTAGCATATGACACCGGAATTTGGGGTGAATCCTACAGGCTTTTCGCTGCAAAATTCATTTCTTGGTTGGTGTTTTGGTTGGTGCCAAAGGTGGTGTTTAGCATTGGTTGTGTGGTAGGTGGGTTTTGTTGTCGATTTAGGGATGACCTTGGTGGATAAATGGGTGGTAGGTAAGGATAAGGGTTGGGTAATGACATTGTTGGGTTGGTGGGAAACTTGGCCGTACAGGAATGGCAGTCATTGCATGGGTTTCTCCCTCATCCTCACCCTCTTCATTTGCCCCAATTTTCTCATTCGTCCAAGCAGGATGATTAAATTTGCCTCTTTTCAGACCCACTTCGATCTTTTTGCTGGCGAAGACCAAATCTGTAAAACTTGAAGGTGTGTAACCCACCATCTTTTCATAGTAGAATACCGGTAATGTGTCTACTATCATTATCATTTTTTCTCCGTCATTGAGGTGCCACTTGAGCTGCCAGGTCTCTCCACCTTTGGGCGTATTCTTTGAAAGATCTGTGCCCCTTTTTGCACATGTTCTGTTGTTGCATCCTATCCGGAACCATATCAAAATTGTACTGATACTGCCTAATGAAGGCAACCATTAGGTCCTTCCAAGAGTGGACTCGAGAAGGTTCCAGGTTAGTGTACCAGGTAACAGCTACCCCAGTAAGATTTTCTTGGAAGGAATGTATCAGCAGTTCCTCATCTTTTGCGCATGCCCCCATCTTCCGATAATACATCTTTAGATGGTTCTTGGGGCAAGTAATCCCCTTGTACTTGTCAAAGTCTAGCACCTTGAACTTGAGAGGGGTGATGATATTGGATATTGGGAACAACTCTTCTAGGTTAGCAAAGACATAATCTTCACCTCCTTCAATGGCCCTGAGCCTTTCCTTTAGATGATCCACCTTTCCCATTTCCACCATAGCATGAGGGTTTTTAATCACTGTGGAATGCAAAGGGTGTGGTTGTGGGTGATACTGAGGGCCATCTAATGTGTTTTGCAGGGGTATACCACCAACTGCTTGTCCTCCAGTGGCATATCTGAGGCAAGGCTCGAAGTCTGCTAGATTGTGGTGGGGAATTTCATGTGTCTCCCCCGCAGTTTAAGAGACATGTGCATGATCAATTTGGGGTTGTTGGCTCTAAATGGGTATAGGAGTGGAGTTATTGACATTCTCACTGGGAGTGTACGCCACATTAGGTGGTGTATAGTTGGGAGGCAGGCCATATGGCGGGAAGGCGTGCTTGTTTTGAATTTTCACATCATGGGGTCGTCCGTAATTCCCAAATCTTTGCCTACCATATTTGAGGTTGGATGATTCATTTGGTTGAGGCCAGATGGGGGCATCGGGTTCACCTTAGCAACAGCGTTGGTAGCGGCAACTACAACCATATCGACTTCCCTTATCTTTTTCGTGCTTATTATGGCCTCCATCATTGTGGTCATTTGCTCTTTCATGGCCTCCATGTCGACCTTCATCTGCTCTTGCACCTTCTCTACTTCACCCATTACTCTAGCTCTAGCACGGGTTTGGTAAGGGCACCGTAAAGCGTGTTTTTTTTATATAACAATGATTAAGTTCGTTTTTCTTTTTTCAAGGAAAGAATGTAATGAACAATGCAACCAATGAAAAACATGGATGTATGTGAATGATGCAAGTTGAAGTATTGGAAATTTTTATGCAGGACATGGGGTTGAATCAATATAGATTTTTCAACATGGTTCATGACATCTTGGTCAAGGTGAAACTAGAAGTAACAAGGACATCAACAATCCTAAACGTGTTTGGAAGTAAACGAAGCAGTGATGTAACTCAATTCATCTTTTGCCCCAATTTTTGCAAGATGGTTACTTCCATACTTCAACTTGACTTGATGAACTTTTTTTCCGAAAAAGCATGAGCTTGGTTCAACCCTATAATCTAGGGAATGGCAATTTTGATCGCCAATACTTCAGCAACATTTCATAGGGATGAAAGACTTGGGAATACACATACTATGCATGGAGAATGTAATTATCAAATTGAGATGCCTGAAGAAACATCTTTTCTTAGTTAACTATGCATTAGGTACCATGTTCACTCATTTTGTTTTTAAGTGAAACAGGTTTATGATCCCAACATGGTTGGCTCATGGTACCGAATATATGCAACCAAGAATGCATCATGAATTTTCATGCTTCCTTTTTTTTTGTTTTTGTTTTGTAGATGAAAATGCAAGGCTCACGCATGAGCAAACATGAAAACAAAAGGTATGCAGTTTGTAGAACAAAAAGTATGTTGAACGCATATGATGATGCAATGACTCATGCAAAATGTGATGCTGGAATATGATAACGGACAAATGCAGGAACGATATGTTCATTATGATGCCATGAAGAGATGCTTATGCATGCTAGAGATAAAATGCGGGAGTGATTTGATTCGCACTGATCTTTGGAGTAAAACGCGGGATAAACTCATTTTATTCAGAAATTTTATAACTAGTCAAGATTTGAGCGACAATAAAAACTTCTTGGCGGTTTCTAATCATATGGGCCATTAAGTCTATCCTATGCTGACAATAGCTAAGAAGCCTGTGGATCTCCTCGGGAGCGGAGTAGGTGTCCGCCATTGCTTTGGCCTTGGCTAGCAATCGGGGAAGTTCTTGACTCCCGCTCAAGGTAAGAGCAAATCGGTCCATCCACATGGTTGCCTCTTGGTGTAACGAGTCGATCACCCTTCCTCTAGTTTCCTTTTCCGCGTACACTTGGGCATACTCGTCCGCCACCCTATGCTCGTGGGTCATGGCTAGACTTAGTTCCTCTTGGTACTTGTTGATGATGGCTAACATGTTGGTCTTTGTCTTGCATAAACGCTAAGACAAACTTCTCTTGGACCTCGAGCAAGCCTTCAACTCATCCTGTCTACCCGTGATTGGTCCCTTTCTTCTCTTCGGAGTTTAAGTTCGCTGTTACTGCCCCACAGAGCCCCTCGGAACTTGTTCCGGCTATGTTCTTCCCTACAGGCCCTTTTGGTCTCTTGTTCCAAAGCCTTGGTGGTAGCTATATTTACATCTCTCAGTTCGGCATTCTCCTTTCGGATCTTAAGAGCTGCAGATTTGAACCTTTCTTTGACTGTTTGAGCTTGCTTGAGTTCTGTCCTAAAGGCCTGCACCCCTTCGTCTTCCTCCGGTGCCTCATCTTCATCCCTTTTAGTGGCTCTCAGACTTGGGAGCCAATCCAAACCTTGCACGTGGGCTTTCAACCACTCACGGTAGCCACCGATGGGCCCATTGTTACTGCCTCTGAATTCCTTGTCCCTTTTTTTTTTTTGCAACACCTCCCATGCCTTGCGGACCTTCTGAAGTGTCTCCACATTGGTCTTATTGAAACCTCATGAAATGACAGGCACGATCTCTTCCTCTAGTGGTGCTCCTCTCATAGGATAGCCAAGTTGTCTTATAGCAAGAACGGGATTGTAGCTGATGCAACCCCTTGTCCCCATCAAGGGAACATTTGGAAATCCTCCGCATGAAATAAGAACTTCGGTTCTTCCTTCCTTTCATCGAGGGAAGCAGTTGGCAGATGCTCCTTCTTTGCTTGCTAAGAGTTGATCCCAATTCACCCTTCCTTTCTCTGTGCATGAACGATGGCTTTCTAATGGGCAAGCATGCCTCACTTCTTGGCGAAAAAGGTGCGAGAATAACCATACATAAAGAGCTGGAGTACAACAAACAATCCTTGTATTGTTCTTTTCACATTTTCGGTCAAAGGTGTCGTATAGATCGGCTAGCATAGCGACAACCGGGCTTTCCTTGTGGTTATGATAGGCTAGAAAAGCGTCGATCGCTGCCAGGTCCACCAACCCATCCACGTTCGGAAAGAGAACCCCCCCGAAAATCAACAGTGTGAGAATATCTATGAACGGGATCCACTCGCCTTTATCTGCCAAGATTCTTGCTTTTACCTCCAAATATTTTCTTGGTATTCTGACCACCCCATTTTCAACTTGCTTCCTGTGGTCTAATTCCTGCGCCGAGATTTGGACTATCTTGGAAATTCTAGCTAATGAGGGATAGAACCCTGTGAAGAGGTATGGTTTCCTCCCCCCTAGAGGGCATCCTAGGATCTCTTCAAATTCTTCCACCATGGGTGATAGTTGGAAGTCCCCAAAGGTGAAGCACCTCAACGGCTGGTCATAATACTGGGCGAGGGAGGCAATGGCCTCTGTAGAGACTTCTATCATGGCTAGGTCCCAGATTTTACCATAAGCTTTGCGAAAAGCTTGTCGCTAGAGCTGACCCATCAACTGCCCTAACTCTTTTAGACTGGTGATCCCTAGGCTCTTGACCTTGACTTGATAGAACTTCTTTTTAAGCGAAGGCATTTGACTTGATCCCATGTTTTACTAAAGTGAACAAAAATCGATGCGAATCAAAACTCCAACATCTATCATGGGTGGAATGGATGAATGCATGAAGACATGCATATGACACATATGCAATTTATGAATACGGGAGCCCGGGAAATTGTCTCCTTCTTAGATACAACGTCTTGGGGTAACAAAGTGCCCAACGTATGTATTTAAGAAGGTGACACAGACCCTTCGTTGATTTGTCTATAGAGGGGATTAAGACGGAACCCGTGTGTGATGCATATGCCAAAGGCGCAATACGGGAAAGTACATAGTACGACAATACTCACAAAATATAAAAAAGGGTACATGAAACTTATGCATGGCAGTGGAAAAATGGCACGCAGCGTGTTTGCTCCGTGCCCCTATTTAAGGGACCTATATGGGAGAGAGCTAAAAAGGCTTTTAGTGATAACTCCCAAGGTGGTCATATCTCTCTTGATGGTCTCTAGAGGTATCATCCCCTTTGAAGAACATATTGCAGCAGTAGGGACTACTAGCAACAATAAGTTTTCAAAGAGAAAAGCTCTAGATGAGAGTTCACTGTAATCAAGCAAGTCGGAGACCTAGCATGATTACAGATTCACCTCCACTCCTTATGTTCCCATGAACCCGGGTATTGTAACATCCTAGAAATTTCTACCCGGAATTTTTGGGAAACGATGTATTTTGAATGATTATATATATATATATATAAGTATTATTCAGTGTATATGCATATATGTTCTTGATAGAAGTAGGAATAGTGGGGGCAAGATATGCGGGTTAGGCTAATTAAGGAAGAGAAATCCATAACTGGGAGGTTATGGGTTAATTCTTAATTAATTAGTTAAAAATCATCGTTTTGTGTGCGACTTAAAATTTAACGAAACCAACCTCTGAACCACGCTCGGGGTTTTATTCTGAGCGTTTTGATATACATATTACTTACTTTCGAAAACTGGCCCCGACGGACGCAGAGAAACGCGAGAAACTGGAACCAGAGAAATGGCACGCAAACCGAGGCATGATTTTAGCGTTTCAAAGGTCAGATTTTTCTCACTTTTTGTGGCTGAGTATGGGTCACAATAAAAAGAGAAAGTGGGCCCTTTTTGCTCCACTCAAATGGAGACATGTGGCATAGCTTAAATAAAATAATAGAAAAAGAGAAAACCTTTTTTTTTAAAACAAAAAGCAACTCTCTCTCTCTTCACTCAGCCCCACATATTCTAAAGCCTTTTCTCTCCCTCTCTCACATAGCTTTCTCTTTTCTTCCTCCACCATTGTTGCCCAACAAAGCTTCAACCTTTGGTGCCCATTTCTGCTCCAAATCGCGAAAGGAGGGCATTTTCGGAGTCGTGAAGTGCGTGTCTACGAGTGGGACTTCGAAATTTCAGGTTGGGGTGGACTTCTTTCTCTCTTGATTTTCGTGGGTATGGGGTTTTGGGAAATATGATGGGTAGTGTTGCTAAGTTTATGCTTCATGATAGTTATTTGTGAAGGAATTTGTGGAAAGCATGTTGAAATTGCCATGTTTGGATGAGTTAAACATACCCATTCTGTTTTAGGGTTTTTATGATGATGCTTGTGATGTTCATGTGCTGAAATTGCTTATGGAAAACTGTTAGAGATGAAGGGTAGAACTACCCTAGGGTTAGAAAGTGAGAATGTGGTGTTAGGAGTGGAAAAAGAGTGAATTTTTTAGGGCTGGAAGGCCAAATCTGGAATTGATAGTATTTAGAGGTTAGAGTGAGTTAATCTTAGCTTGAAATGTCATTTAGGACTTATGAGAAAGCTTGGACTGCGCTAGAGAGAAAAACCAATGACCAAAGAGAACAAAGAGCCATTTCTAGGGTAAATTTGGGTGTTGAGGAGTCAAATTTTGATTCGGTGAAATTTTAGGCGTAAGTCCAGTTTGAACAAGTTTAAATTGATGTTATGGACTTGTGTGAGGTGAGAGTTTGCTCCAAATTTACCTCATTCTCAATTTCACTTCTCAAACCTAGAAAACCCATTGAATTGAGGGGTTTTGGACACCTAGATTCTGTGTTGCTGTGCTTTAAAGCTTGGCTTTGGTTTGGATATGATTGATACATGATTTGGGACTTGTAGGATTTGATTTGGGCAAGATTGGATGAGAGGAAGTGTGATTTTCGAAATCTGCACTTATGCAGAATTTTGCTGTCAAATAGGTGCAGCAGAATTTTGGCTTTGTGCAGAAAAATGCTTGTGTGTGGTGGGCTGTGGAAAGAGTAGTACAGAATGAGTTCTGGATGTTTGCTAGTAGATCCCAACGGTCACAATGTAGGCTTAAGTACTAGAGACTTCCAGTAAAATTTTGGAGTCGATCCAACGGTTAACGAATTGGAACGAAGGAATTGTTACTGGGGCCTTTAAGTGAGAAAAGCTGTGATTTTGGTTTGTGTTTTGGGCAGAGTTTTCTGCCTTTGCCCTGTTTTCTTGGCTGTGATAGTTTGGGCTGTGTGAATGTTGAAGTACTTGGATGTTGTGGAAGCTTGGGAGGATTGATGGGGACCCGGTGTTGAGAGAAACGAGGATATGGGATACGTGGGAGTACGTGAGCTCAGATGGAGGTGGGCAACAGGGGATGGTGGGTTTATGCGCGCTTTGTGGATGTGGAAAACTTGTTGTGCACCATCGCCCGACCGCCACCTAGTACCACATGTGATGGGTACCCCATAATCCTACAAGCTAGAGATGAGGAAGTGTAGAAGGGTGAAACTTCCTGCTTTTATTCGTTGACCACAAAGTGGTACCTGGAGATATGTCGCGGGGCTCAGGAGACCTTGGGGACGTCAGGTGGGGTGCTATTGCCCAAAACCAAGCTTGACCAATCCTGACCCAACCCGGGCATAGTTGGTCAGTGAGAACCTGTGATGTACCTAAACAGGCGAGCTCCTGGCAGTCAACAGATAAAAGGAACAAAGACCACAAAGCAAGGAGGCTTATGGTGGCTGGCCAGCTGTGAACTTTGTGTGATATATGGGTTATTGCCTCTGGTAATCGATTACCAAGGGTGGGTAATTGATTACAAGGCTTAAAAATGAAGGCAGGAGGCTAAGATGGCCTCTGGTAATCGATTACCAAGGGGTGTAATCGATTACCAGGCTTGAAAACGAGGTCAGGAAACCAGATGAGCTTCTGGTAATCGATTACCAAGGGGTGTAATCGATTACCATGCTTAAAAAGGGAACTGGGAGATGGTGGAGGCCTCTGGTAATCGATTACCAGCCTGTGTAATCGATTACACAGAGGAATGGGTCACTGGTAATCGATTACCAGGCATGTGTAATCGATTACACAGTGCATTTTTGTAGGTTTCATGTCCTAAGGCTATGTAATTCGTGTTTAGCCTCTGGTAATCGATTACCAAGGCTGTGTAATCGATTACCAGAGATGAAAAGCCTTAAGATACCCCTTTTACTTGCATGTAGTGGTTATGAGACGCATTGTGTTGCGGCATAGTTAGATTCTTGTGAAAGAGTCTACCCCTTTCTTTTCTTTCTTGTAGATCGTGATGGCGGCGCAGCTAATCGATGATCGAGTAGAGATGGAGTGCCTAGAGGGAGCTTGGGAGACCCTCGAAGGCAACGCGAGGTGCCGATTTCGGGGCACGATTCGATTCACGACTACTTCTTTGGTGCATCCAGATGAACCTGCACGGACGCTTCAGCGCACTGTGGAGTGGATACTACCCACGCCTACACCATATCGTCTAGTGGAGCCCGTCCAAGTGATCGAGGTAACGTCATCCGAGGAAGACCCTGAGGAGGATCTTGAGGAGCTACCTCCTGAGCCTGCTGTGGATGCTCTTGACTTTCTAGAGGGTGATGAGGATCCACTTCTTGAGGTGGATTCTCCCGAGGAAGTCATGTCGGCATCTGAGGCAGATTCTACGGAGGATAGTGGACCGGGGGAGATGGCGATCAGCGGAGGCTCTTCATCCTAGTGGATAGCTCTTCGGACTAGTTTTATATACTTTTTGAGGGTGGGTGTATCTAGGACTGACTGTTAGGTTTACTCCTTTGTTTTTGTATGGGTAGTCCTGTTGTATAGGAATTTGATGATTGTATACATGTGGCTGAAGCCACCACTGTGGACGCCTTTGCTCTGGATGACACTATGCATTTTGTAAAACTCCCATATTTTGGACAGCTTTAAATGATGAATGTATTTATGATCAATCTTGTTATTTGAGAAGAAAGCATTTGCAACTTTATTTGTAAAAGAGTTTACCGACCGTATTTCATTCTTTTATTTTCACGTGACGACCTAAAGTAATGGCTGGTACATTCTTCCTTTTGAAACAACAAATTAGTTTTAGAGATTATGAACGGTAAGAAAGAAATGACTCCGAATAGAGTTGTGAACTGGCCATTCAGGACTCTATAGTGAGGATTTTCCTTCTAAACCTAGTTATGGTGAAAAGAGAAAGAAATGAAAAAGAAAAAGAAGAAAAAAAAATTTACCATGGTTTTCGTTATTTAAATCATTACCATTAAACCAGTCATTATTTTGGGGACGCCACAATTGGTGGTATCAGAGCAAAAGTTGGATTCTAGTGAACTTGTTTATGGTCTTGCTGTGTGAATGCTATGTATCTCTGAAACTTGGGAGTAGGTTTCGGGGAGTGACGTTAAGTCACACATTGTGTGTATTTTTGCCTTCTTGTCTTGAGCATGGATGTGTGACTGATTCATAGGATTGTTGTGTGTATAAGTATGTATAAAGAGAAGGAAGTTATTATAACTGTCATAGCCTGTGTGGTACACTCTCTCTTTAGGATTTCTTGGGTACTAATAGTTTCCCTACAGGATAGGTAGGGCAGGACATGGTAGGGATCAGAACCGTGATGTCCTCGACCGCATCACAGCTGTGCTGGAAACTCTAGTGCAGGAACGTGATGTGGAGCCGGCGGAGTATCGGGGACTCATGGCTTTCCGTAAGAACCACCCGCCAAAGTTCAGTGGAGACTATGATCCGGAAGGTGCTAGGTTGTGGTTAGCTGAAACGGAAAAGATTTTTGAGGCGATGGGTTGCCTTGAGGAGCATAAGGTCCTGTATGCGACATTTATGCTCCAAGGAGAGGCCGAGAATTGGTGGAAGTTCGTGAAGCCTTCATTTGTTGCACCTGGAGGCGTGATTCCTTGGAATGCCTTCAAGGAAAAATTCCTGGAGAATTACTTTCCGCGAGATCTCAGGAAGCGGAAGGCGAGGGAATTTATGGACTTGAAGCAGGGAAACATGTCTGTTGGGGAGTACACGGCTAAGTTTAATGAGCTTCTGCAGTATTGGCCTCAATACCAAGATGCTCGGAATGAGGAAGATTTGTGTGCTCAGTTCGAGAATGGGCTTCGGTTGGAGATCCAACAAGCGGTTAGTTACATGCAGATCATGGATTTTAATCAGCTGGTGACAAAATGCAGGATTTTTGAGGACAAGATGAAGGAGAGGCAAGCTAGAGGCGTGGGAGGACCTCAGAGAAACCATCCTTTTAGGGGGAATAGTAACAAGAGGATGAAGCCGTATGCTAGCAACAAGGGGAAGCAACCTATGGCTACCTCCAATATGAGCCAGTCAAGGGGGACTGGAGTACAGTGCTTTCAGTGTGGGGGACCGCATCTTAAGAGGAATTGCCCACAGCTCCAGCAGACACAGGAGAACCGTTGTTATGTTTGTGGCAAGGTGGGCCATTATGCTCGAGAATGTAGGGTGACCGGGAGACCGACGGTGACTGCCAATTCCAACACTGTCAATCGTGGACCCACTAATTCCACAAGGAGCGGTAATGTTAGCAACAACAACACTAGTGGTGGAAGACCAAAAGTACCCTCTCGGGTGTTTGCTATGAGTAGTTCAGAAGCGGCTGCCTCCGACGATTTGATACGGGGTAAGTGTTTGATTGTTGATAAACTACTAGATGTACTTTATGATTCAGGTGCCACGCATTCTTTCATATCTCATGCATGTGTAGAGAGGTTGGGGTTATGTGCGACGGAGTTACCATATGATATGGTGGTGTCTACTCCGACGAGCGAGCCTGTAACCACCTCTCGAGTGTGTTTGAAGTGTCCTATAATTGTTGAGGGTCAATCTTTTATGGCGGATTTGATTTGCCTACCTTTAGCTCATCTAGATGTGATCTCGGGGATGGATTGGTTATCTACTAACCATATTTTTCTAGACTGTAAGGAGAAGATGCTAGTGTTTGGTGGAGATGTAGTTCCAAGTGAATTTTTGAAAGGGGATGCGGCCGACGAAGGAACGGGGGATGTTCGAACTTACATGGTGTTGTTCTCTATGTATGTGGAAGAGGACGCTGAAGTTAGTAGTATACCGGTGGTGTCAGAATTTCCAGAAGTTTTTCCTGACGACATTTGTGAATTACCACCTGAGAGAGAAGTGGAATTCATTATTGACTTGGTGCCTGGGGCGAATCCAGTGTCGATCGCGCCTTATAGAATGTCTCCGGTAGAACTAGCAGAGGTGAAGGCACAAGGAGAACCGTTGGATTTTCTTCACGGAAACAATTTTTTTCACCCAAAACAGCTGAAATACATAGCCAGGGAGCTCAGGGATCCTTAGAACAACCCCCTTCAGCCTATTTATCGGAAAAAGGGAGAGGAGGTTGCCGCCTAGCTCGCCCAGGCGAGCTGGGTTGCTTCCTCCAGCTTCAAAAAACATTCTGTAATGCCCAATTCAAAATTTCGAAATTGCTATTTGCACCCCCCCAATTTTGATAAGTTCACCCCCTTCTTTCATAATTTACAGAAAAGTTACGGAAGCCTTACGGAAGCATATAGGACTTGATTTTCTTCTTTTTTTCTCTTCCGTCTCACCCGTATTAAGTTAATTATGCTTATTTAGGGTTATGGGAATTTTACGGAAGCATTACGGGTGTCCCGGAAGCCCTGGAATCCCATTTTTCAACAAAACGGGGGGTGTGGTGGCCACCTAGCTCGCCTGGGCGAGCTAGGTTGCTTCAACCTTAAGCAAGAAATTACCCAAAAACCTCCAGAAGGGCCCAGATTCGAAAATTACTATTTGCACCCCCCATTTTATTAAATACACCCCCCTTTGGCTTTTTTTGGTGATTCTTTTTTCGTAAAGTTACGAAAACTTACGAATTTCGTAACGATACTTGTTTTCTTTCCGTAATCTTACGGAACCTTGCGGATTACATAATCATCCCTTTTTTGACTTACAGAATGTTACGGAACCTCACGAATTGTGCAACGATGCTTCCTTTTTGATTTCTAGTGTGTCACGGAACCTTACGGATTGTGCATCAATACTTTCTTTTGATTTCCGGCACGTCACGGAACTTCACAAACTGCCTAATGATGGGTGCCAAGCACCTCAAAATGAACAAATACAAGTTGCATGCCACCAAGCAAAGGTCCCCGGACGAAATTAGGGTATGACACATGCAAATGGAAGGGTTTCTGATGGAATGGTCCGTCATCCGGCTGATTGCTCATAGTGGAAGAAGATTGATGGTTTGTATCCAGATTTTGGGAAAGAGCCAAGAAATCTTAGACTTGGACTAGCCAGTGATGGAATGAATCCATATGGCACTTTAAGCACTCAACACAGTTCATGGCCAGTTCTGCTAGTAATTTACAATTTGCCTCCTTGGTTGTGCATGAAGCGAAAATACATGATGTTGTCTATGATGATATCGTGCCCAAGACAGCAAGGAAATGACATTGATGTTTATCTAAGTCGGTTGGTTGAAGATCTGAGAAAGTTGTTGGACGAGGGGGTTCTAGTGTTTGATGCGTTTCGCAAGGAGACCTTTGAAATGCGTGCAATGCTTTTTTGTACCATTAATGAATTTCCAGCATATGGGAATCTAAGCGGTTACAGTGTTAAGGGTCACCATGCATGCCCCATCTGTGAAGAAAACACAAGTTACATACAACTTAAACATGGCAGAAAAACAGTCTACAGTAGGCATCGCCGCTTTCTAACACCCAATCATCCTTGCAGACGACTGAAAAAAGCTTTTAATGGAAGTCAAGAGCATGATATTGCGCCGATACCGTTGACTGGTGAGCAGGTATATCAGCGGGTTCGACACCTGAATACTGTATTTGGGAAGACCCAAAAGAAGGATAAAAGTCAGAGTTGCATATGGAAGAAGAGGTCCATTTTCTTTGATCTTCCGTACTGGTGTGATCTTGACTTTAGACATTGTATTGATGTTATGCATGTGGAGAAAAATGTTTGTGACAGTGTGATTGGGACGCTCCTTAACATTCAAGGCAAGACGAAGGATGGCTTGAATACCCGTTAAGATCTAGTTGATATGGGTATACGATCACAGTTGCATCCAAGGTCTGATGGGAAGAAAATTTACCTGTCCCTAGCCTGCCATACTTTGTCCCAGAAGGAGAAGATAAGTTTTTGTCAGTGTCTTCGTCGGGTGAAGGTTCCACAAGGATACTCTTCAAATATTAAGAGCCTTGTACAGTTGAAGGAGCTTAAGCTGGTAGGGTTAAAGTCTCACGATTGTCACGTGCTCATGCAACAATTGTTAGCCATGGCTATATGAGACATCTTGCCAAACAAAGTCAGGTTAGCGATAACTCGCCTGTGCTTTTTCTTCCATGCTATATGTAGCAAAGTCATTGATCCAGTCATGTTTGATGAGTTGGAAAATGAGGCCGCAATTATACTGTGTCAGTTGGAGATGTATTTTCCCCCTGCTTTCTTTGACATCATGATTCACTTGATTGTGCATCTGGTCAGAGAAATCAAATGCTGTGGTCCTGTTTATCTACGGTGGATGTGTAGACAAAGGATCAAGCCGATGTTTTGATGATGCCAAAAGATCACATGCGTCTCAAAGCTTTATTCAAGACAAAGCAATTAAAGATATTCAAGATGGATGATCAAGACAGTCTATAGAGTCTTAGAAAGGGTATATTAAATAGGAAGGGAATTCCAATTGAAGTAGCAAAAGGTTTGGCCAAGAATTTTAAGTTAAAAAGTCTTTTACAAGAAATTTACTCTCTGGTAATCGATTACCAGAGGATGTAATCGATTACCAGTAGCCAAAACTGATTTACAAACAGCTATTAAAATTTGAATTCAAAATTTGGCCTGTGTAATCGATTACCATATATGGTAATTCAAATTTTAAAGCTTGTAATCGATTACACATATACTGTAATCGATTACCAGAGCAGATTTTCAGAAAATATTCTCAACTGTCACATCTTTTTATGTGGTTCTTGAATGGCTATCAAAGGCCTATATATATGTGACTTGAGACACGAATTTGCTAAGAGTTTTTCAGAACAAAAAGGTCTTATCCTCTTATAAAGCAAAATCATTTTATCCTCTTACAAATTCCTTGGCCAAATTACTTGTGATTCAATAAGGAATTATTTGAGTGTTCAAATTGTTCAATCTATCTCTTTTAAGAGAGATTTCTTCTTTTCTTCTTCTTCATTCTGAAAAGGGATTAAGAGACTGAGGGTCTCTTGTTGTGAAAGAATTCTAAACACAAAGGAAGGGTTGTCCTTGTGTGTTTAGAACTTGTAAAAGGAATTTACAAGATAGTGGAACTCTTAAGCGGGTTGCTTGGGGACTGGACGTAGGCACAAGGGTGTGGCCGAACCAGTATAAATCTGAGTTTGCATTTTCTCTTCCCTTAAACTCCTTTATTTATTATTGTTTTATATTCATATTCAAATTGTTCTATTTGAATCAATATTTAAGAAAGTCATTATTAAGGGAATTTATAACTTGAATAGAAAGTGAGATAGAATTTTTAATTGGGGAAATAAGTTGTAATATCTTAATTCAACCCCCCCTTCTTAAGATATCTGAGGCCACTTGTCCAACAGGATGTACCCGGTTGATCGATACATGAAGATCTTAAAAGGGTATACAAAAAATCTATATCATCCAGAAGCATCTATTGTTGAGAGGTACATTGCAGAAGAAGCCATTGAATTTGGTTCAAAATACTTAGAGAAGGCTAAACCTGTTGGGCTTCCTGAGTCTCGGCATGATGACAGAGTAGGTGGTAAGGGTTCAAGAGGACTTTATGTGATCACTCCAAGTGTAGAAGATTTGTTACAAGCTCACTTGTATGTCTTGAAAAACAGTAATGAAGTTTTGCCATACATAGTTAAGCATGAAGCTTTAGTCAAACAGAATAATCCGAAAATGTCAAAGAATTGGGTGTTGAAAAAGCATAACAAGACTTTCTGTGATTGGTTTAAAGATACAATCTTTGCAGATGAGAATGCTTCAAAAACATTAAGAAAGCTAGCAAATGAGCCTAAAAGAAATGTTATAACCTGGCAAGGATACGACATAAACAGGTATTCATTTTACACAAAAGAACAAGATGACAAAAGTACAATGCAGAACAGCGGGGTCACCCTAAGGTCTGAATCTCAACACTTTGCAAGTGTGAATGATGCCAATCCCTGTGTAGCTTCCATCCCTTACTTTGGGTTCATTGATGAAATTTGGGAGCTTAACTATGTGAAATTTACGGTATGTGTTTTCAAATGTAAATGGGTTGACAGCAACACCGGTGTGCGCACTGATGATATAGGATTTACGTTGGTAGACCTAAAGAAACTTGGTTACCACAATGACCCTTTCATCATGGCAGAACAAGCTAGACAAGTATTTTACGTGCAAGACCCTTGTGATGAAAGGTGGTGCGTGGTTCTACAGGGCAAAACAATTGGTGTTAATTTAGAAGATGATGATTCATACATGGACACCTATGTTAGTCCTTTGACCGCTCAAATCACTCCTAACGTTGTCGGAGAAGAAGAAGCTGACGACGTTCATGCTAATCGAAATGATCATGATGAAGGAGAATTGATTAACATCATCTAATGTAATTTTCTGCAGAGACAGAGGTCACCAAAGCAAGTAAGTGACAACTACATTTTTCTTTGATTGAGGCATCGGTTTTTTGTTTTAGATGGTATCCTTAGGACTTCATACAGCTCATGTTTGTCGCCAGTTTCATCATCCACCACCCTTTTCTTCTCTGTCTTCTCATGTTTATTGTTGTTAAACCCATATTTATGCTTTCTTCCCTTCATGTCTTGTTTTATCACAACTTTAGCCGAATCTCCTATCTTCAGCACAATTGAATCTCCTGTCTTATTCTCCAATGACACACTTTGATGGCCTGTATGTCTTTTCTTCGTATGTTCTAGTGGTTCAGCTTCAGAATGTGTCGCAACGTGCCCTTTCGCGGGCGAGCGAGGGCGAGGCTCACGGGTGTACTTTCCAAAGGAGGAAAGGTGCGCGGAGTCGCCACCAACGTTTATTTGTGGAAAACATCGGGAAAACCGAAGGAAACCGGTCAAAATGAAAATTCTAAGTTCGGGAGTTGTATTTACGCTTGAGGAAGGTATTAACACCTCTCACGTTTGTCTCAAAGGACAACAGCCTATTTTTAGAATTGTGGAAATTGTATTACCTTAACTTTTATTTCTTTTTATTTTTTGAGATCGACAAAAGCGGGGCTCTTGCTCCGACGTACCCTCCATCGAAGAGGAAATCAGACCTACGTAGTTCTTCCTTAAGCGTGAATCAAGCGATTCTTTTTACTTGAAAGGTGATCACTTAAAGGCGTTGGGCCTTTAAAAATGATCCATTTAACTTGGTAAGAAAAGCTGAGATAAAACTTTCAAATCCTATTTTTTGTGGACGAGCTTGACTAGGCGAGTTGATTTTAGCCTTAGTTTCACTTTAGTTATTTAGTCAATTCAATTAAGAATGAGAAATCCCAAAGAGAAAACATCCGATTGATTTTTAGTTTTATTTTACTAAAAGGTATTTTTTTTTATTATTATATTATTATTTTACCTCTTTTTTGATTTCCAACGTGGTTACGGCATGACCGAACGGTCGGAATTCATTTTAACCTAAATTAACGGATGATACAATTCAAACGATAGGTGAAAATTTATTTTATTTTTGGATTAGGCGAGAAATGACTTAAATAAATGGCTTAAGCACGTCAAAAGGGGGTACGGAAAGTAAATGAAAACGAGAATAAAAATACATGAAACAAAATGTGGACCACCACGGGTACATAGAATGAATTGAAAAGCTCGGTTTGAGGTACTTACCCGTTGAAGACTGAAGAAAACGAAGAACGAACGATGAATGTTGAAGAACGGTCGAGAATCTTCGCGTAATTACTCACGGAAACGTTACGGAAGCGCCTCGGCTTGGATTTTCTTCACGGAAATAATTTTCATCAGCAATTTCGAGAGAATGAGAAGTGCCAAAAAGGCTGAACCCTTTTCTTCTTCACTCCTCCCCCTATTTATAGCAAAATAGGGGAGGAGCTTGCCACCCAGCTCGCCCAGGTGAGCTCAGCTCGCCCAGGCGAGCAAGGTTGCTTCCTCCAGAAGTAACAGCCTTCTGGAGGAAGGATCTGGAAGGCCCAAGTGGGCCAGATTGCTATTCGTACCCCCCTTTTTACTAAATGCACCCCTTCTACTTTTTTGGTAATTCTTTTTCCGTAACGTTACGAAACTTCACGAATTTCGTAACGATACTTATTTTCCTTCCGCAAGGTTACGAATCCTTACGGATTATGTATTTACTCTTTTTTAGCTTTCGAAGAAGTTACGGAAACTCACGGATTACGCAAAAACACCTCTTTTCGATTTCCGCCACATTATGGAATTTCACGGATCGCGTAGGCCTGTTTCCTTTTGATTTCTGACACGTCTCGGGACTTCATTTATTGTGCAACAAAGGACGCCAAGTAATCTCAAAGCGGCTAACCAAAGGTTGCGCGTCATCAAATAATAATCCCCGAACGAAATTAGGGTATGCCAGTTGCCCCTCTTTACTTACCTTTTATCGGAGATAAGAGGAAAGCAAAGATAAGACACTGATTTCGTCCGTCTTGCCCTTTCCGTGATTAGTCCATGATAATTCTCGTCTCTACTCCTTTTTTTTCTGCACAACACAAAACAAAATACAAACAACAACAAGAACAATAAATAAATAATATACACATATACACATTTGGGAAAGGAACCAATCGGGAAAATAAACAAAGATCAATTTTCCCAGTCAAGAGGATCCGCCCTTGACGATGGAAAACTCTGGAGAATAGAGGATCGCACTAGAGGGTCCTTACTAGTCAATCATGAAGCATGGCTCTAAACTCTTTGGGCGGAGGATGCATGAACGAAAACGCAATTCATGGAGCTCCGAAAAAGGATCGAGAATGGAAAATTGCACTAAGCAATCACTACGCATGACTCCCAACTCGTGGGTGGAGGACGCATGAACGAAAACGCAATTCATGGGGCTCCGAAAAAGATTGAAAATGGAGAATTACACTAAGCAATCACTACGCATGGCTCCAAACTCGAAGGTGGAGGACGCATGAACGAAAACGCAATTCATGGGGCTCCGAAAAAGGGGTGAGAATGGAGAATTGCAGTAAGCAATCACTACGCATGGCTCCAAACGCGTGGGTGGAGCACACATGAACGAAAACGCAATTCATGGGTCTCCGAAAAAAGGGTTGAGAATGGAGAATTGCACTAAGCAATCACTACGCATGGCTCCAAACTCAAAGGTGGAGGACACATGAACGAAAACGCAATTCATGGGGCTCCGAAAAAGATTGAGAACGGAGAATTGCACTAAGCAATCACTACGCATGGCTCCAAACTCGAAGGTGGAGGACACATGAACGAAAACGCAATTCATGGGGCTCCGAAAAAGGGTTGAGAATGGAGAATTTCACTAAGCAATCACTACGCATGGCTCCAAACTCGTGGGTGGAGGACACATGAACGAAAACGCAATTCATGGGGCTCCGAAAAAGGGTTGAGAATGGAGAATTGCACTAAGCAATCACTACGCATGGCTCCAAACTCGTGGGTGGAGGACACATGAACGAAAACGCAATTCATGGGGCTCCGAAGAAGATTGAGAATGGAGAATTGCACTAAACAATCACTACGCATGGCTCCAAACTCGAAGGTGGAGGAAACATGAACGAAAACGCAATTCATGGGGCTCTGAAAAGGGTTGAGAATGGAGAATTGCACTAAGCAATCACTACGCATGGCTCCAAACTCATGGGTGGAGGACACATGAACGAAAACGCAATTCATGGGGCTCCGAAAAAGGGTAAAGAATGGAGAATTGCACTAAGCAATCACTACGCATGGCTCCAAACTCGTGGGTGGAGGACACATGAACGAAAACGCAATTCATGGGGCTCCGAAAAAGGGTTGAGAATGGAGAATTGCACTAAGCAATCACTACGCATGGCTCCAAACTCGAAGGTGGATGACACATGAACGAAAACGCAATTCATGGGGCTCCGAAAAAGATTGAGAATGGAGAATTGCACTAAGCAATCACTACGCATGGCTCCAAACTCGAAGGTGGAGGACACATGAACGATAACGCAATTCATGGGGCTCCGAAAAAGATGGTTGAGAACTGAGAATTGCACTAAGCAATCACTACGCATGGCTCCCAACTCGAAGGTGGAGGACACATGAACAAAAACGCAATTCATGGGGCTCTGAAAAAGATTGAGAATGGAGAATTGCACTAAGCTATCACTACGCATGGCTCCAAACTTGAAAGTGGAAGACACATAAACGAAAACGCAATTCATGGGGCTCCGAAAAAGATTGAGAATGGAGAATTGCACTAAGCAATCACTACGCATGGCTCCAAACTCGAAGGTGGAGGACACATGAACGAAAACGCAATTCATGGGGCTCCGAAAAATATTGAGAATGGAGAATTGCACTAAGCAATCACTACGCATGGCTCCAAACTCGAAGGTGGAGTACACATGAACGAAAACGCAACTCATGGGGCTCCGAAAAAGGGTTGAGAATGGAGAATTGCACTAAGCAATCACTACGCATGGCTCCAAACTCGTGGGTGGAGGACACATGAACGAAAACGCAATTCATGGGGCTCCGAAAAAGGGTTGAGAATGGAGAATTCCACTAAGCAATCACTACGGATGGCTCCAAACTCGTGGGTGGAGGAGACATGAACGAAAACGCAATTCATGGGGCTCCGAAAAAGATTGAGAATGGAGAATTGCACTAAGCAATCACTACGCATGGCTCCAAACTCGAAGGTGGAGGCACATGAACGAAAACGCAATTCATGGGGCTCTGAAAAAGGGTTGAGAATGGAGAATTGCACTAAGCAATCACTACGCATGGCTCCAAACTCATGGGTGGAGGACACATGAACGAAAACGCAATTCATGGGGCTCCGAAAAAGGGTTGAGAATGGAGAATTGCACTAAGCAATCACTACGCATGGCTCCAAACTCGAAGGTGGAGGACACATGAACGAAAACGCAATTCATGGGGCTCCGAAAAAGATTGAGAATGGAGAATTGCACTAAGCAATCACTACGCATGGCTCCAAACTCATGGGTGGAGGACACATGAACGAAAACGCAATTCATGGGGCTCCGAAAAAGGGTTGAGAATGGAGAATTGCACTAAGCAATCACTACGCATGGCTCCAAACTCGAAGGTGGAGGACACATGAACAAAAACGCAATTCATGGGGCTCCGAAAAAGATTGAGAATGGAGAATTGCACTAAGCAATCACTACGCATGGCTCCAAACTTGAAGGTGGAAGACACATGAACGAAAACACAATTCATGGTGCTCGAAAAAGATTGAGAATGGAGAATTGCACTAAGCAATCACTACGCATGCTCCAAACTCGTGGGTGGAGGACACATGAACGAAAACGCAATTCATGGGGCTCCGAAAAAGATTGAGAATGGAGAATTGCACTAAGCAATCACTACGCATTGCTCCAAACTCGAAGGTGGAGGACACATGAACGAAAACGCAATTCATGGGGCTCCGAAAAAGATTGAGAATGGAGAATTGCACTAAGCAATCACTACGCATGGCTCCAAACTCATGGGTGGAGGACACATGAACGAAAACGCAATTCATGGGGCTCCGAAAAAGGGTTGAGAATGGAGAATTGCACTAAGCAATCACTACGCACGGCTCCAAACTCGAAGGTGGAGGACACATGAACGAAAACGCAATTCATGGGGCTCTGAAAAAGATTGAGAATGGAGAATTGCACTAAGCAATCACTACGCATGGCTCCGAACTTGAAGGTGGAAGACACATGAACGAAAACGCAATTCATGGGGCTCGAAAAAGATTGAGAATGGAGAATTGCACTAAGCAATCACTACGCATGCTCCAAACTCGTGGGTGGAGGACACATGAACGAAAACGCAATTCATGGGGCTCCGAAAAAGATTGAGAATGGAGAATTGCACTAAGCAATCACTACGCATGGCTCCAAACTTGAAGGTGGAAGACACATGAACGAAAACGCAATTCATGGGGCTCGAAAAAGATTGAGAATGGAGAATTGCACTAAGCAATCACTACGCATGCTCCAAACTCGTGGGTGGAGGACACATGAACGAAAACGCAATTCATTGGGCTCCGAAAAAGATTGAGAATGGAGAATTGCACTAAGCAATCACTACGCATGGCTCCAAACTCGAAGGTGGAGTACACATGAACGAAAACGCAACTCATGGGGCTCCGAAAAAGGGTTGAGAATGGAGAATTGCACTAAGCAATCACTACGCATGGCTCCAAACTCGTGGGTGGAGGACACATGAACGAAAACGCAATTCATGGGGCTCCGAAAAAGGGTTGAGAATGGAGAATTCCACTAAGCAATCACTACGGATGGCTCCAAACTCGTGGGTGGAGGAGACTTGAACGAAAACGCAATTCATGGGGCTCCGAAAAAGATTGAGAATGGAGAATTGCACTAAGCAATCACTACGCATGGCTCCAAACTCGAAGGTGGAGGACACATGAATGAAAATGCAATTCATGGGGATCCGAAAAAGATTGAGAATGGAGAATTGCACTAAGCAATCACTACGCATGGCTGCAAACTCATGGGTGGAGGACACATGAACGAAAACGCAATTCATGGGGCTCCGAAAATGGGTTGAGAATGGAGAATTGCACTAAGCAATCACTACGCATGGCTCCAAACTCGAAGGTGGAGGACACATGAACGAAAACGCAATTCATGGAGCTCCGAAAAAGATTGAGAATGGAGAATTGCACTAAGCAATCACTACGCATGGCTCCAAACTCATGGGTGGAGGACACATGAACGAAAACGCAATTCATGGGGCTCCGAAAAAGGGTTGAGAATGGAGAATTGCACTAAGCAATCACTACGCATGGCTCCAAACTCGAAGGTGGAGGACACATGAACAAAAACGCAATTCATGGGGCTCCGAAAAAGATTGAGAATGGAGAATTGCACTAAGCAATCACTACGCATGGCTCCAAACTTGAAGGTGGAAGACACATGAACGAAAACACAATTCATGGGGCTCGAAAAAGATTGAGAATGGAGAATTGCACTAAGCAATCACTACGCATGCTCCAAACTCGTGGGTGGAGGACACATGAACGAAAACGCAATTCATGGGGCTCCGAAAAAGATTGAGAATGGAGAATTGCACTAAGCAATCACTACGCATTGCTCCAAACTCGAAGGTGGAGGACACATGAACGAAAACGCAATTCATGGGGCTCCGAAAAAGATTGAGAATGGAGAATTGCACTAAGCAATCACTACGCATGGCTCCAAACTCGAAGGTGGAGGACACATGAACGAAAACGCAATTCATGGGGCTCCGAAAAAGATTGAGAATGGAGAATTGCACTAAGCAATCACTACGCATGGCTCCAAACTCGTGGGTGGAGGACACATGAACGAAAACGCAATTCATGGGGCTCCGAAAAAGATTGAGAATGGAGAATTGCACTAAGCAATCACTACGCATGGCTCCAAACTCGAAGGTGGAGGACACATGAACGAAAACGCAATTCATGGGGCTCCGAAAAAGATTGAGAATGGAGAATTGCACTAAGCAATCACTACGCATGGCTCCAAACTCGAAGGTGGAGGACACATGAACGAAAACGCAATTCATGGGGCTCGAAAAAGATTGAGAATGGAGAATTTCTCTAAGCAATCACTGCGCATGGCTCCAAACTCGATGGTGGAGGACACATGAACGAAAATGCAATTCATGGGGCTCCGAAAAAGGGTTGAGAATGGAGAATTGCACTAAGCAATCACTACGCATGGCTCCAAACTCGAAGGTGGAGGACACATGAACGAAAACGCAATTCATGGGGCTCTGAAAAAGATTGAGAATGGAGAATTGCACTAAGCAATCACTACGCATGGCTCCAAACTTGAAGGTGGAAGACACATGAACGAAAACGCAATTCATGGGGCTCGAAAAAGATTGAGAATGGAGAATTGCACTAAGCAATCACTACGCATGCTCCAAACTCGTGGGTGGAGGACACATGAACGAAAACGCAATTCATGGGGCTCCGAAAAAGATTGAGAATGGAGAATTGCACTAAGCAATCACTACGCATGGCTCCAAACTTGAAGGTGGAAGACACATGAACGAAAACGCAATTCATGGGGCTCGAAAAAGATTGAGAATGGAGAATTGCACTAAGCAATCACTACGCATGCTCCAAACTCGTGGGTGGAGGACACATGAACGAAAACGCAATTCATGGGGCTCCGAAAAATATTGAGAATGGAGAATTGCACTAAGCAATCACTACGCATGGCTCCAAACTCGAAGGTGGAGTACACATGAACGAAAATGCAACTCATGGGGCTCCGAAAAAGGGTTGAGAATGGAGAATTGCACTAAGCAATCACTACGCATGGCTCCAAACTCGTGGGTGGAGGACATATGAACGAAAACGCAATTCATGGGGCTCCGAAAAAGGGTTGAGAATGGAGAATTCCACTAAGCAATCACTACGGATGGCTCCAAACTCGTGGGTGGAGGAGACATGAACGAAAACGCAATTCATGGGGCTCCGAAAAAGATTGAGAATGGAGAATTGCACTAAGCAATCACTACGCATGGCTCCAAACTCGAAGGTGGAGGACACATGAACGAAAACGCAATTCATGGGGCTCTGAAAAAGGGTTGAGAATGGAGAATTGCACTAAGCAATCACTACGCATGGCTGCAAACTCATGGGTGGAGGACACATGAACGAAAACGCAATTCATGGGGCTCCGAAAATGGGTTGAGAATGGAGAATTGCACTAAGCAATCACTACGCATGGCTCCAAACTCGAAGGTGGAGGACACATGAACGAAAACGCAATTCATGGAGCTCCGAAAAAGATTGAGAATGGAGAATTGCACTAAGCAATCACTACGCACGGCTCCAAACTCATGGGTGGAGGACACATGAACGAAAACGCAATTCATGGGGCTCCGAAAAAGGGTTGAGAATGGAGAATTGCACTAAGCAATCACTACGCATGGCTCCAAACTCGAAGGTGGAGGACACATGAACAAAAACGCAATTCATGGGGCTCCGAAAAAGATTGAGAATGGAGAATTGCACTAAGCAATCACTACGCATGGCTCCAAACTTGAAGGTGGAAGACACATGAACGAAAACACAATTCATGGGGCTCGAAAAAGATTGAGAATGGAGAATTGCACTAAGCAATCACTACGCATGCTCCAAACTCGAAGGTGGAGGACACATGAACGAAAACGCAATTCATGGGGCTCCGAAAAAGATTGAGAATGGAGAATTGCACTAAGCAATCACTACGCATGGCTCCAAACTCGAAGGTGGAGGACACATGAATGAAAATGCAATTCATGGGGATCCGAAAAAGATTGAGAATGGAGAATTGCACTAAGCAATCACTACGCATGGCTCCAAACTCGTGGGTGGAGGACACATGAACGAAAACGCAATTCATGGGGCTCCGAAAAAGATTGAGAATGGAGAATTGCACTAAGCAATCACTACGCATGGCTCCAAACTCGAAGGTGGAGGACACATGAACGAAAACGCAATTCATGGGGCTCCGAAAAAGATTGAGAATGGAGAATTGCACTAAGCAATCACTACGCATGGCTCCAAACTCGAAGGTGGAGGACACATGAACGAAAACGCAATTCATGGGGCTCGAAAAAGATTGAGAATGGAGAATTTCTCTAAGCAATCACTGCGCATGGCTCCAAACTCGTGGGTGGAGGACACATGAACGAAAATGCAATTCATGGGGATCCGAAAAAGATTGAGAATGTAGAATTGCACTAAGCAATCACTACGCATGGCTCCAAACTCGAAGGTGGAGGACACATGAACGAAAACGCAATTCATGGGGCTCCGAAAAAGATTGAGAATGGAGAATTGCACTAAGCAATCACTACGCATTGCTCCAAACTCGAAGGTGGAGGACACATGAACGAAAACGCAATTCATGGGGCTCCGAAAAAGATTGAGAATGGAGAATTGCACTAAGCAATCACTACGCATGGCTCCAAACTCGAAGGTGGAGGACACATGAACGAAAACGCAATTCATGGGGCTCCGAAAAAGATTGAGAATGGAGAATTGCACTAAGCAATCACTACGCATGGCTCCAAACTCGTGGGTGGAGGACACATGAACGAAAACGCAATTCATGGGGCTCCGAAAAAGATTGAGAATGGAGAATTGCACTAAGCAATCACTACGCATGGCTCCAAACTCGAAGGTGGAGGACACATGAACGAAAACGCAATTCATGGGGCTCCGAAAAAGATTGAGAATGGAGAATTGCACTAAGCAATCACTACGCATGGCTCCAAACTCGAAGGTGGAGGACACATGAACGAAAACGCAATTCATGGGGCTCGAAAAAGATTGAGAATGGAGAATTTCTCTAAGCAATCACTGCGCATGGCTCCAAACTCGATGGTGGAGGACACATGAACGAAAATGCAATTCATGGGGCTCCGAAAAAGGGTTGAGAATGGAGAATTGCACTAAGCAATCACTACGCATGGCTCCAAACTCGAAGGTGGAGGACACATGAACGAAAACGCAATTCATGGGGCTCTGAAAAAGATTGAGAATGGAGAATTGCACTAAGCAATCACTACGCATGGCTCCAAACTTGAAGGTGGAAGACACATGAACGAAAACGCAATTCATGGGGCTCGAAAAAGATTGAGAATGGAGAATTGCACTAAGCAATCACTACGCATGCTCCAAACTCGTGGGTGGAGGACACATGAACGAAAACGCAATTCATGGGGCTCCGAAAAAGATTGAGAATGGAGAATTGCACTAAGCAATCACTACGCATGGCTCCAAACTTGAAGGTGAAAGACACATGAACGAAAACGCAATTCATGGGGCTCGAAAAAGATTGAGAATGGAGAATTGCACTAAGCAATCACTACGCATGCTCCAAACTCGTGGGTGGAGGACACATGAACGAAAACGCAATTCATGGGGCTCCGAAAAATATTGAGAATGGAGAATTGCACTAAGCAATCACTACGCATGGCTCCAAACTCGAAGGTGGAGTACACATGAACGAAAATGCAACTCATGGGGCTCCGAAAAAGGGTTGAGAATGGAGAATTGCACTAAGCAATCACTACGCATGGCTCCAAACTCGTGGGTGGAGGACACATGAACGAAAACGCAATTCATGGGGCTCCGAAAAAGGGTTGAGAATGGAGAATTCCACTAAGCAATCACTACGGATGGCTCCAAACTCGTGGGTGGAGGAGACATGAACGAAAACGCAATTCATGGGGCTCCGAAAAAGATTGAGAATGGAGAATTGCACTAAGCAATCACTACGCATGGCTCCAAACTCGAAGGTGGAGGACACATGAACGAAAACGCAATTCATGGGGCTCTGAAAAAGGGTTGAGAATGGAGAATTGCACTAAGCAATCACTACGCATGGCTGCAAACTCATGGGTGGAGGACACATGAACGAAAACGCAATTCATGGGGCTCCGAAAATGGGTTGAGAATGGAGAATTGCACTAAGCAATCACTACGCATGGCTCCAAACTCGAAGGTGGAGGACACATGAACGAAAACGCAATTCATGGAGCTCCGAAAAAGATTGAGAATGGAGAATTGCACTAAGCAATCACTACGCACGGCTCCAAACTCATGGGTGGAGGACACATGAACGAAAACGCAATTCATGGGGCTCCGAAAAAGGGTTGAGAATGGAGAATTGCACTAAGCAATCACTACGCATGGCTCCAAACTCGAAGGTGGAGGACACATGAACAAAAACGCAATTCATGGGGCTCCGAAAAAGATTGAGAATGGAGAATTGCACTAAGCAATCACTACGCATGGCTCCAAACTGGAAGGTGGAAGACACATGAACGAAAAGGCAATTCATGGGGCTCGAAAAAGATTGAGAATGGAGAATTGCACTAAGCAATCACTACGCATGCTCCAAACTCGAAGGTGGAGGACACATGAACGAAAACGCAATTCATGGGGCTCCGAAAAAGATTGAGAATGGAGAATTGCACTAAGCAATCACTACGCATGGCTCCAAACTCGAAGGTGGAGGACACATGAACGAAAATGCAATTCATGGGGCTCCGAAAAAGATTGAGAATGGAGAATTGCACTAAGCAATCACTACGCATGGCTCCAAACTCGTGGGTGGAGGACACATGAACGAAAACGCAATTCATGGGGCTCCGAAAAAGATTGAGAATGGAGAATTGCACTAAGCAATCACTACGCATGGCTCCAAACTCGAAGGTGGAGGACACATGAACGAAAACGCAATTCATGGGGCTCCGAAAAAGATTGAGAATGGAGAATTGCACTAAGCAATCACTACGCATGGCTCCAAACTCGAAGGTGGAGGACACATGAACGAAAACACAATTCATGGGGCTCGAAAAAGATTGAGAATGGAGAATTTCTCTAAGCAATCACTACGCATGGCTCCAAACTCGTGGGTGGAGGACACATGAATGAAAATGAAATTCATGGGGATCCGAAAAAGATTGAGAATGGAGAATTGCACTAAGCAATCACTACGCATGGCTCCAAACTCGAAGGTGGAGGACACATGAACGAAAACGCAATTCATGGGGCTCCGAAAAAGATTGAGAATGGAGAATTGCACTAAGCAATCACTACGCATGGCTCCAAACTCGAAGGTGGAGGACACATGAACGAAAACGCAACTCATGGGGCTCCGAAAAAGGGTTGAGAACGGAGAATTGCACTAAGGAATCACTTCGCATGTGTCATACCCTAATTTCGTCCGGGGACCTTTGCTTGATGACATGCGACTTTTCTTTGGTCCTTGTGAGGTGCTTGGCACCCATCATTAGGCAATTTGTGAAATTCTGGGACATGCCGAAAAACAAAAGAAAATATTGATGCACAATCCGTAAGGTTCCGTGACGCACCGGAAATCAAATGGAAGCATCGTTGCACAAATAAGTGAGGTTCCGTAACGTGCCGTAAGTCAAAAAGGGGATGATTATGTAATCCACAAGGTCCCGTAACATTACGGAAAGAAAACAAGTATCATTACGAAATTCGTAAGTTTCCGTAACTTTACGAAAAAAGAATCACAAAAAAAGGCAGGGGGTGTACTTAGTAAAAATGGGGGTGCAAATAGCACCCAGGCCCACTTGGGCCCTCCAGAATATTCCTCCAGAAGGCTGTTGCTTCTGGAGGAAGCAACCCTGCTCGCCTGGGCGAGCTGGGCGGCAAGCATCTCCCCTATTTTGCTATAAATAGGGGAGGAAGTGAAGAAGAAAAGGGTTCAGCCCCTTAGGCACTTCTCTCTCTTTCGAATTTGCTTGGAAAAATTGTTTCCGTGAAGAAAATCTAAGCCGAGGCGCTTCCGAAATGTTTCCGTAACGTTTTCCGTGAGAAATTTCGCAAAGGTTTTGACCGTTCTTCGACGTTCTTCGTTCGTTCTTCATCATTCTTCGATCTTCAACGGGTAAGTACCTCGAACCAAGCTTTTCGATTCATTCTATGTACCCGTGGTGGTCCACATTGTGTTTCGTGTATTTTTATCCTCATTTCATTTACTTTTTATACCTCCTTTTGACGTGCTTAAGCCATTTTACTTAAGTCATTTCTCGCTTAACTTAAAAATAAAATAAATTTCCACCGAACGTTTGAATTGTATTATCCGTTAACTTCGGTTAAAATGAATTCCGACCGTTCGGTCGTGCCGTAACCACGTTGGATATCAAAAAAGAGGTAAAAAATAATATAATAATCAAAAAAACATCTTTTAGTAAAATAAAGCGGAAAATCAATCAGACGTTTTCTCTTTGGGATTTCTCATTCTTAATCGAATTGACTAAACAACTAAAGTGAAACTAAGGCTAAAATCAAGTCGCCTAGTCAAGCTCGTCCATCAAAATAGGTTTTTGAAGTTTGTCATTTCAATTTCTTACTAAGTAAAATGGATCATTCTCAAGGTCCAACGCCTTAAAATGATCACCTCTTAAGTAAAAAAGAATCACTTGATAAGAAAGAACTACGTAGGTCTGATTTTCTCATCCCAAATGAGGAATACGTAGGAGCAAAGGGAAACACCCTTGTCGACCACAAAAAGAGAAAAATATAAAAAGGGTATAAAGGATATAAAGGATATAAAGATATAAAAAGGGAACGTAAAAAATCAAAGTCATGTTTGCACATTCGATTAAAGGCTGCCGTCCCTAGGGACGGACGTGTGGGGTGCTAATACCTTTCCCGTGCGTAAATACAACTCCCGAACCTTTCAATTAAAAGTTCGTAGATCGCGTCTTTTCCGGTTTTTCCGACGTTTTACTCAAATAAACGTTGGTGGCGACTCCGCGCGTATTCCTTTCATGGAACACGCATCCCGCGAGTCACGCGTCGCCCTCCCGCCGAAGGGTAGGTTGCGATAGTTGGCGAATCCACTGGGGACATTTTTTTAGAGAGTTAGGCCATTTAATCTTGTGCAAAGTTTTACCGTGACTTACCCCTTTGTTGGTTTCCTTTCATTATGTTCTTGTGTATATAAACTCTTTATTGCTTTTAGTGCGTTTTAAAATGTATACACGAGGTAAATATTTATTCATTTGATGCACACAAACACCAACACTATTTGCACACACTGTGAGTGAAAAAGGTCCCTATACCCGGGTTCATGGGAACATAAGGAGCGGAGGTGAATCTGTGATCATGCTAGGTCTCCGACTTGCTTGATTACAGTGAACCCTCATCTAGAGCTTTTCTCTTTGAAAACTTATTGTTGCTAGTAGTCCCTACTGCTGCAATATGTTCTTCGAAGAGAATGATACCTCTAGAAACTATCAAAAGAGATATGACTACCTTGGGGGTTATTACTAAATGCCTAGTTAGTTCTCTCCCTTATAGGTCCCTTAAATAGGGAGGCACGGAGCGAATACGCTGCGTGCCATTTTTCACAACTGCCATGCATAAGTATCATATACCCTTTTGCTTATGTTCAGTGAATATTGTCATACTATGTACATTCCCGCATTGTGTCTTTTGCATAGGCATCGCATATGGGTTCTGTCTTGATCCCTTATGTAAACAAACCAACGGAGGGTCCGTGTCGTCTTCTTAAAAACGTACGTTGGGGCACTTTGCTACCCCTAGACGTTGTACCTAAGAAGGGGACAAATTCCCCGGACCCCCGCATTCCTAGACTGCATCTGTGTTATATGCATTCCTTCATGCATTCATCCATTCCACCCATGAGATATCGGAGTTTTGATTTGCACCAGCTTTTTGTCTCACTTTAGTAAGCATGGGGACAAATCAAACCGGCAAGAGGTTTTACCAAGTCAAGGTTAAAAGCCTAGATACCACCAGCATCAAGGAATTAGGGCGGTTGATGGGACCTCTCCAAATGCAAGCCTTCCGCAAGACTTACGGAAAGATCTTAGAGTTGACCTTAGCAGAGGTATCCATAGAAGCCATTGCATCACTCACCCAATACTACGACCAGCCTTTGAGATGCTTCACATTCGGAGACTTCCAATTGGTACCAATCATTGAAGAATTTGAGGAAATTCTTGGGTGTCCTCTCGGGGGAAGAAAACCATACCTTTCCTCCGGGTGTCTCCCCTCTTTGAGCAGAATTGCAACTGTGGTCAAGGATTCAGCAAGAGGTTTGGACCGCATAAAACAGACTCGGAACGGCGTAGCGGGCCTACCACAGAGGTACCTAGAAGACAAGGCGAGGGGTATGGCCAATCAAGGAGATTGGGTCCCGTTTATGGATGTGTTAGCTTTGCTAATTTTTGGGGTCGTCCTCTTTCCAAACGTGGATGGTTTGGTGGACCTAGCAGCAATCGACGCTTTCCTTGCATACCACCATAGCAAGGAAAGTCCGGTGGTAGCTGTCTTGGCAGATTTATTTGACACATTTGACCGAAGGTGCGAAAAGAGTAGCGCACGGATCATCTGTTGCTTGCCCGCCCTCTGTGTTTGGTTGGTTTCGCACTTGTTCCAACAAGACACAAGGCATCCATGTCCGCTCCTGAGCCATCGCTCGTGTACTGAAAAGAGGAGAATAGATTGGGACCAGCTTTTGGCCGGGATAGGAGGTGGAACAATCAATTGGTTCCCCCGATGGAAGGAAGGAAAAGAAGGAGTCCTTTTCTCATGTGGAGGATACCCAAACATTCCGCTGATAGGAACGAGGGGTTGTATTAACTACAATCCCGCGCTCGCTATAAGACAACTAGGGTACCCCATGAGGGGAGCACCGACGGAAGAAGGCATGTCTCCTTTCCTTGTGAGGGATTTTGGCGCACAAAATTCCAAGGCTATACAAAGAATCCATAAGGCATGGGAAACCCCGTTAAGGAAAGATCAAGAACTTAGGGGCATTCGTAATGGCATCATTGGTGGGTACCATGAATGGTTAAAAGTTCATGTACGAGGTTTAGATTGGCTCACCAAGTTAAAAGTCGTCAGCGAAGAAAGTTTTGAAGCACCGGAAGAGGACGAAGAAGTCCAAGCTCTCAAAAGCGAGTTAGGAAAGGCGAAACTTGCCAAGGAGAAGTTCAAGTTGGACGCTACACACATTCGGAAGGAGTGTGCCGGGTTACGGGAAGAGAATGCAACTACTGCAAGAGCCCTTGAACAAGAGACCAAGAGGGCTCGCAAGGAAGAGTATGGCCGGAATAAATTTCGTGGAGCTCTGTGGGGTAGCAACAATGAACTCAAGCTGCGAAGGGAAGAGAGGGACCATTCGCGAGCACATAGCATGGTTTTGAAAGAGGAGTTAGTTGCCTGTTCAAGGTCCAAAAGAAGCTTGTCTCAGCGTTTATGCGAGACGGAGACCAACATGCTAGCTATCATCGCCAAGTACCAAGAAGAGTTAGGTCTAGCCACGGCCCACGAGCATAGGATCACGGACGAGTATGCTCAAGTATACGCGGAAAAAGAGGCTAGAGGAAAGGTGATCGACTCTTTACACCAAGAGGCAACCATGTGGATGGATCGGTTTGCTCTTACCTTGAACGGGAGTCAAGAACTTCCCCGCTTGTTAGCCAAGGCCAAGGCGATGGCAGACACCTACTCCGCCCCCGAAGAGATTCATGGGCTTCTCGGCTATTGTCAGCATATGATAGACTTAATGGCCCACATAATTAGAAATCGTTAGGAAACTTGTATGGTCTCTCAGACCTTGACTAGATACGACTTTCTTTTTGAAATAAAATGAGTTGGTCCCATGTTTCTACTCCAAAAAGCTTGTGCAAATCAAATCACTCCTACATTTCATCTCTAGCATACATTTTCTTTCTTTCTTTACCCACTCCTCACGTTTGGTTTTTTTAGGGAAAAACACCATAACTAAACGCGCCACAAGGCATCCCTATCGCACCAGATCCAAATCTAGAACGATGGGTGATCAAGAGGAGACACAGGAAAAGATGAAAGCCGACATGTCGGCTCTGAAAGAACAAATGGCCTCCATGATGGAGGCCATGTTAGGTATGAGGCAGCTCATGGAGAAGAACGCGGCCACCGCTGCAGCTGTCAGTTCGGCTGCCGAAGCAGACTCGACTCTCTTGGCAACTGCGCACCATCCTCCCTCAAACATAGTAGGACGGGGAAGGGACACTCTGGGGCACGATGGCAGCCCTCACCTAGGATACAACCGAGCGGCTTACCCTTATGGATTGCCGCCCAACTACTCACCACCCGTCTTGCAAGACGATGCGGGCCATATTGCTTCTCCCGTCCTTGAAAGAGAGCCTCCTCAACAGCCCGAAGAAGTCCACAAAGACCCTCAAGACTATGCTCGAAGGGATGTCGAGTTCTATCCCCCGATCCCCGAAGGGCCGGCACCCAGCATCTTGCCTCAGCCCAACATCGCAACACAACCAATAGTTTTGTCCACGGAAGGATCGTCCCCGGCAACTGAAGAAAAGAGGAAGCTTGATCTCCTCGAGGAAAGATTGAGAGTTGTGGAAGGATTTGGGGATTATCCGTTCGCAGACATGACGGATCTTTGCTTAGTACCTGATGTTGTTATTCCCCCGAAGTTCAAAGTGCCGGACTTTGACAAGTATAAAGGGACGACTTGTCCCAAAAACCATCTCAAAATGTATTGCCGCAAGATGGGCGCACACTCTAAGGATGAGAAGCTATTAATACACTTCTTTCAAGATAGCTTCGCCGGAGCCGCGGTAGTGTGGTACACTAATTTGGAAGCTTCTCGTATCCGTACTTGGAAGGATCTGATTACTGCCTTCCTAAGGCAATATCAGTACAATTCCGATATGGCTCCCGGCCGCACTCAATTGCAGAATATGTTCAAGAAAGAGGGTGAAACCTTTAAAGAATACGCGCAGTGGTGGAGAGATCTGGCGGCATAAGTAGCTCCTCCCATGGTTGAGAGAGAGATGATCACCATGATGGTAGACACTCTGCCAGTGTTCTACTATGAGAAGCTAGTAGGTTATATGCCGTCCAGCTTTGCGGACCTAGTATTCGCCGGGGAAAGAATCGAGGTAGGATTGAAAAGAGGAAAGTTTGATTACGTTTCCTCCACGAGTGCGAATGCCAAAAGAATCGGGGCAACAGGGGCAAAAAGGAAGGAAGGAGATGCCCATGCCGTCTCTTCAACACCCGCGTGGGTCAAACCCCAGCAAACACCTCATGGTACCCATCAGTACGCGCAACATCACCCGAGCTTCTCGGCTCATACCGGGAACGCCTCTAGTTCAACACCCGTGCAGCCTAAGGCACCCACCCAGAGGGAAGCTCCCCAAGTTCCAACTCCGAACACGACTTGCCCGGCCGGTAATTCCAACACGACAAGGAACTTCCCTCCGAGGCCATTTCAAGAATTCACCCCACTCCCAATGACGTACGAAGACCTCTTGCCATCCCTCATCGCCAATCATTTGGCCGTGGTAACTCCCGGAAGGGTCCTCCAACCCCCTTTCCCAAAGTGGTATGACCCTAATGCAACTTGCAAGTACCATGGGGGTGTCCCGGGACATTCCGTTGAAAAATGCTTGGTCCTTAAATACAAGGTCCAACATTTGATGGACGCTGGATGGCTGACCTTCCAAGAGGATCGGCCCAATGTGCGAACCAACCCACTCGCCAATCATGGAGGGGGAGCAATTAACGCCATTGAGTCCGATAGACCGCGCGAGTCTAAACCTTTAAGGGATGTGGCAACCCCTAGGAGGTTTATTTTTGAGGCCCTACAAAAGGGAGGTGTGATTCCCCATAGTGGGTGTAAGGAGGATTCCTATTTGCTGCATTCCGGCGAGCTTCATGACATGGAGACGTGTTTGGGAGTAGGGGAATTGTTACAGCGGATGATAGATCAAGGTCGACTGGAAGTCGGCAGTGAAGGAAAAGAAGAGCAGCATATATGCATGCAGTCCACGGATGGGAGCAGTGTTGCGAAGCCCAAACCCTTGGTGATATACTTCACTAAAAGCGCAGCTTCGCAAAAGCCCGGACACCCCTTAGCAGCTAAACCTATTCCTTTCCCATACCAAAGTAGCCACGCAGTACCATGGAGATATACACCTCCGAGGGAGAAGGAAGAAGAAGCCACTGACGTCAGCTCGTTGTCAACTAAAGTAACAAATATCACGGGACTGAGTGGTGTGACCCATAGTGGTCGTGTGTTCGCGCCTCCGGACCTACCAGTCCAACCCGTGGATGTCAAAGGAAAAGGAAAAGTGGTGGAGGAACAAGATGGCGAAGCACCCCACGCTTCGAATAAAGATATTCCGGCAAAAGGCCTTCCGGAGAAGAAGGATGGTAAAAAGGAGGTGTCGCTAGAGGAAGCCAGCGAGTTCCTCCGTATAATTCAGCAGAGCAAATTCAAGGTTATCGAACAGCTCAACAAAACTCCGGCCAGGGTCTCGCTGTTGGAGTTACTTATGAGCTCCGAGCCTCATCGGGCTCTGCTAGTAAAAGTTCTGAACGAGGCCCATATGGCCCAAGATATCTCGGTAGAAGGTTTCGGAGGGCTGGTCAACAATATCACTGCCAACAACTATCTTGCCTTCGCCAAAGAAGAAATCCCCGTCGAGGGGAGATGGCATAATAAGGCTTTGCACGTATCAGTCAAGTGTATGGACCATGTCGTAGCCAAAGTGCTCATCGATAATGGCTCCAATTTAAACGTGATGCCTAAGAGCACTTTGGAGAAATTACCATTTAATGCTTCCCACTTAAAACCGAGTTCAATGGTGGTTCGTGCCTTCGACGGCACTCGCCGAGAGGTTAGGGGAGAGATCGATCTCCCAGTACAAATAGGCCCTCACACCTGTCAAGTCACCTTCCAAATAATGGATATTAACCCCCCTACAGCTGTCTGTTGGGGCGCCCGTGGATCCACTCAGTGGGAGTTGTGCCCTCTACACTCCACCAAAAGTTGAAATTCGTAGTGGAGGGGCATTTGGTCATCGTGTCAGGCGAGGAAGACATCTTGGTGAGCTGCCCATCCTCTATGCCTTATGTAGAAGCCGCAGAAGAATCGTTAGAAACCGCTTTCCAGTCTTTTGAGGTGGTCAGCATTTCCTCCGTGGACTCCTTCTCTGGGCAGCCTTGCCTGTCCGATGCAGCAGTAATGATGGCCCGAGTTATGTTGGGGAACGGTTACGAACCCATAATGGGTTTAGGCAAAGACAACGGCGGCATAACTAGCCTGATAAATGCCAAAGGAAATCGTGGGAAGTATGGTTTAGGCTATAAGCCCACTCAGGCGGATATAAAGAGAAGCATCGCGGGAAAGAAGAGCGGTGGTCAAAGCTCGCGTTGGAGACAAGAAAGTGAAGGAAGCCCGCCCTGCCACATAAGTAGAAGCTTCATAAGTGCGGGTCTGGGAGACAAAGGTCAAGTGGTCGCGATATGCGAAGATGATGTTCCGAGTACATTGGATTTGGTACGACCATGCCCTCCTGATTTCCAGTTGGGAAATTGGCGAGTGGAGGAACGCCCCGGCATTTACGCAACGAGCATAATGTAAACCTTTATGGTTTTAAAAGCTCTATAGTTGGGCCTAGGCTTTAGAGTTTTTCCTTTTGTTAAGGCTTTGTGTCTTTTGTTTTTGAATTTATAATACGAGGACCTTTCTTCATCTGTTCCTACGTCTCTACCCATTCTCATTCATTTGCATGTTCACTTCTTTTTCTGAAACGGCAGATCCGATGACGAGTCCCCCGAAGGTACTAATACCTGGGACCCGCTTATCAACTTCGAGCAAGAAATGAATCAAACGGAAGATGAAGGAAATGAGGATGTGGGACTTCCCCCAGAATTAGAAAGAATGGTCGCCCATGAGGACCAAGAAATGGGGCCTCATCAAGAAGAAACAGAGCTAGTAGACTTAGGAATTGGCAGTGGAAAAAGGGAAGTGAAGATAGGCACAGGTATTACCGCACCTATCCGTGAAGAATTAATAATCTTGCTAAAAGACTACCAAGACATCTTTGCTTGGTCATACCAAGATATGCCCGGTTTGAGTTCTGACATTGTACAGCACCGATTACCCCTAAATCCCGAGTGTTCCCCGGTAAAGCAGAAACTGAGAAGGATGAAGCCCGAAACATCCTTGAAGATAAAAGAAGAAGTGAAGAAGCAATTTGACGCTGGATTTCTGGCCGTCGCTCGGTATCCAGAATGGGTTGCCAACATTGTACCAGTCCCTAAGAAAGATAGGAAAGTATGAATGTGTGTGGATTATCGGGATCTGAATCGGGCCAGTCCCAAGGACAATTTTCCTTTACCACACATCGATATCCTCGTAGATAACACGACCAATTTCGCTTTATTTTCCTTCATGGACGGTTTCTCCGGTTACAATCAGATAAAGATGGCGCCTGAGGATATGGAAAAGACTACTTTCGTCACCTTGTGGGGGACGTTCTGTTACAAGGTGATGTCCTTTGGACTCAAGAATGCCGGGGCAACTTATCAACGGGCCATGGTAGCTTTGTTCCATGATATGGTGCATCAAGAAATCGAGGTCTACGTGGACGACATAATTGCTAAATCTAAATCCGAGGAAGAACACCTTGTCAACCTGCGGAAGTTGTTCGAAAGGCTTAAGAAATATCAATTAAGGTTGAACCCCGCTAAGTGTACCTTTGGGGTCAAATCAGGGAAATTACTTGGTTTCATTGTAAGCCAGAAAGGGATAGAGGTAGACCCCGAAAAGGTGAAGGCTATCCTTGAGATGCCAGAACCCCGTACTGAGAGACAAGTCCGGGGCTTCCTGGGACGCTTGAATTATATTGCCAGATTCATATCGCAGCTCACCGCCATTTGTGAGCCGTTGTTCAAACTCTTACGCAAAAACCAAACTGATCGCTGGAATGAGGATTGCCAAGAAGCTTTTGGAAGGATCAAGAAGTGCCTTATGAATCCTCCCGTGCTTATGCCACCAGTACCTGGAAGGCCTCTCATTTTGTACATGACAATCTTGGACGAGTCAATGGGGTGTATGCTGGGGCAACATGACGAATCTGGGAAGAAAGAGCGCGTTGTTTACTACCTAAGTAAGAAGTTCACGATCTGTGAGATGAATTACTCCTTGCTCGAAAGAACGTGTTGTGCTTTGGTATGGGCATCCCATCGCCTAAGGCAGTACATGCTGAGCCATACTACCTGGTTGATATCCAAGATGGACCCGGTTAAGTATATCTTTGAAAAGCCAGCTCTCACGGGACGAATCGCCTGGTGGCAAGTCCTGCTATCCGAGTTTGATATAGTCTACGTCACCCAAAAGGCGATAAAAGGAAGCGCCTTAGCAGATTATTTGGCTCAACAGCCTCTTAACGACTATCAGCCCATGCATCCTGAATTCCCAGATGAGGACATCATGGCCTTGTTTGAGGAAAAATTGGACGAAGAACGGGACAAATGGACTGTATGGTTTGACGGAGCGTCAAACATTCTAGGCCATGGCGTTGGGGCAGTATTGGTCTCTCCGGACAATCAATGTGTACCCTTCACAGCCAGGCTAGGATTCGACTGCACCAACAACATGGCCGAATATGAAGCATGTGCCCTAGCCGTTCAGGCAGCGATTGACTCCAATGTCAAACTACTCAAGGTGTACGGCGACTCGACATTGGTAATCCATCAGCTGAGAGGGGAATGGGAAACTAGAGATCCCAAGCTGATACCCTACAAAGCCTATATCAAGGAATTGGCTAAAACCTTCGATGAGATCTCCTTCCATCATGTTCCCCGCAAGGAAAATCAAATGGCGGATGCACTTGCTACTTTGGCGTCTATGTTCCAGCTAACGCCGCACGGGGATCTACCCTACATTTAATTTTGGTGTCGTGGCAAACCCGCGCATTGTTGCCAAGTAGAAGAGGAAAGGGACGGAAAGCCTTGGTATTTCGACATCAAGCGATATGTCGTAAGCAAAGAATACCGCCAGAGATTGCCGACAATGATAAGAGGACATTGAGAAGGTTGGCAGCCGGTTTCTTCATGAGCGGAAACATACTGTATAAGAGAAATCACGACATGACACTCCTGCGGTGTGTGGATGCCAGGGAGGCAAATCACATGATCGAGGAAGTCCATGAGGGCTCGTTTGGAACGCACGCCAACGGGCATGCTATGGCCAGGAAGATCCTAAGAGCAGGTTATTACTGGCTTACCATGGAAAGTGATTGTTGTGTTCATGTAAGGAAATGCCACAAATGTCAAGCATTCGAAGATAATGTCATTGCCCCACCACATCCTTTGAATGTCATGTCCGCCCCTTGGCCTTTCTCCATGTGGGGAATAGATGTCATCGGGGCCATTGAGCCCAAGGCCTCGAATGGTCATCGCTTCATCCTCGTAGCGATAGATTATTTTACCAAGTGGGTCGAGGCAGCTTCCTATACCAACGTCACGAGGGGTGTGGTAGTCAGGTTCATTAAGAAAGAGATCATCTGCCGATATGGTTTGCCAAGGAAGATTATCACGGACAACGGCACCAACCTGAATAACAAGATGATGGGGGAAATGTGCGAGGAGTTTAAAATCCAGCATCACAATTCCACACCCTACCGGCCAAAGATGAATGGAGCCGTGGAAGCGGCCAATAAGAATATAAAAAAGATTATCCAAAAGATGACCGTGTCATACAAGGATTGGCACGAATTTCTCCCATTCGCATTACACGGTTACCGAACTTCAGTACGAACGTCAACTGAGGCAACGCCGTTCTCGTTGGTATATGGGATGGAGGCTGTGTTACCGTTTGAGGTAGAAGTCCCGTCATTAAGGATCTTGGCAGAATCTGGATTAAAGGAATCAGAGTGGGCTCAAACGCGCTATGACCAGCTCAACCTCATCAAGGGTAAGCGCTTAACGGCCATGAGTCATGGGCGCGTGTACCAGCAAAGAATGAAGAGTGCATTCGACAAGAAAGTACGCTTGCGCAAGTTCCATGAGGGAGACCTTGTGCTAAAGAAAATGTCCCATGCTGTCAAGGACAATCGAGGGAAATGGGCCCCGAACTACGAAGGGCCTTTTGTTGTGAAGAGGGCTTTTTTCGGAGGAGCCCTGGTGCTTACCAACATGGATGGCGAAGAGCTACCTTCACCCGTGAATTCTGATGTCGTCAAGCGATATTACGCTTAGAATCTGGGGCAATTAAGGATGTCGCTGCATGTCCTTTATCTTTATGCGTTTTCTGGATTTCCCCCACGGATTTCCCGTCTGCTGTATCTCTCGTTACAATCTTTCAAAGAAATGAACGTGGATTCGAGGCTTTAGTCCTCACCTTGGTTTCAAACCTTGCACTGATTTGTGATCACCTGAGCCCTTCCGCTCGGTTTATGGGATGCCCCAAGCGCTTAATTAAAATTGAACCTAAACCAACTTTCGCTCAAATTTGTTGCATTTGAAAACATTCATGCATACGCATACGCATGCATATTGTTGTGGTAAAACAGGGGCAGGATCATCTTGAGCTACCTTCTGGGGTGGGGACCAAACATGAACAGCAGAAACCAACCCAAGGTTAGACAACGACGCGGTCAGGATTGGCCATACCTGGTTGTTTCTTACTTGCAGGTACACAGGGACGGATGCAAGTGGGGATAGGGTCATAACCGACTGATCGTCGCCCCTTCCCCGCGCTAAACAAGCAGAGAACGTCGCTGCAAGGCAGCCCCGTATCCTTTGTATTCGCAGTTTTCTTTTACTATTTGTTTGTTTTAAAAAATAAGTAATCAACGCCTAATTCTAACTTAAGTAAGTTCAAGTTAGGCAAGACGCTAATCCATGAGGAAGGAGGGGACATGGTTAATGTTCCCCTCAAAAAAAAAAAAATGCAGGTTAGCTTGCCTGGGCGAGCCACCCCTGCACCAAAATATAAGGATGACGAAAGGGGGGACGTTTTTGCATTCAAAAACTTCTTTTCCCCCCTTTCAAAAGCCATACCCACGGGATTTACGAGTTTGCAGCCCTAGGGTCATCATTTTTTGCATTTTTTGATTTCGTTTCGCGCTTTTGTTCATCACCAACGAGTAAGTATTCCATCCCTAAGCTTTCTAGCTTTTCATTGGTGTATTTTGATCTCCTTTTGGTGCTCTAAAATGTGGGAATGTGCTCAAATATGTGGGGCAATTTTGGTTTGTTTTCTTGCTTGATTGGGTTGGATTTGGGGTTTGTATGGGATGGCCCTAGGCCTATAATGCATTTTGAAGCAATGGGACATGCCACATTGTCCCCGTTCTCTTGCTATTGATACCTAAACGCGCGCCCACCAAGTGTTCGGTGAAATGCCTCAATGGCATTAGCGCGTGACCTTTGTAAGGAAACAACCCATGGGGCATTTTGGTTTGCACATATTTTCTATTTGTTGGGACATGCATTCATTCCCGAAAAAGGTTAGAGTAATTGCCCCACATATATCCTAGGCCTAGGAACCAAAGTTTTATGCAAAAGAACACAAGAGGAGGTGCATATTGGGTAAAGTTACCCTTTTTGGCCAGCAATCAGCTATAGGCCACGTTACAATAATTTCCCTACGTCTTGATGTTTAGGAATTTTGCTCATCATAAATGTGTAGGTTTAAAATAGGTAGCAAAATACCTTTGGCAATTTACACTTTGGATATGGTAGCAAAATACTAGGGTGTATGTACATGAAATTTTGGGTAGTCAAAATGTCTCACATAAAAATATATACATATTGCATGTTATGTAAAGAAAATACATTACAAAAAAAAATATACCTTTTAATTTGAATACAATTTTAGTCAGCAAAAGGAAATATGCTTGAATTCGCATGCGACTTTAGGTAGCAAAAACACTTGAATAAAGCATGAAATGTATCACCTTATTGTGTAGATAGCCAAGATTCATCACAAAGTTTGTATATGCATAAATATTAGAAATACCGGAATGTGCACATGTGCAATTTTTGGTACCCCAAATGCTTTGAGTATGCATGTATGTAAATTTAGCCAAGGAAGTGCATGTGATGTAGGTAGCAAATACACCTTGGAAGTACATATAAATAATCTAGGTAATGGATGTGCCTTGATTGTACATGGGTGCATTTTTCTTAGTTATAAGAATGTCTTGTGCAAGTGAACGTTCGTAAAGAAGTATGTGCATAAGTTTACTCTAAATTTACATTGATGTTTGTATGTTGTATGCCATTTTTGTTTTAAGAGTAGCATTTCTTGGTAAAACTAACTTTCCAAATGTTTGCTCTCGCAGGAAATGGCCCCGAGGAAGCTTGCCTCAAAGAGGTCCAGGAAGGATAAGGCGGCCGAAGGAACTAGTTCCGCTCCTGAGTATGACAGTCACCGTTTTAGGAGCGCGGTACACCAGCAGTGCTTTGAGGCCATCAAGGGATGGTCGTTTCTCCGGGAGCGACGCGTCCAGCTCAGGGACGATGAGTATACTGATTTCCAGGAGGAAATAGGGCGCCGACGGTGGACATCACTGGTTACTCCCATGGCCAAGTTCGATCCAGAAATAGTCCTTGAGTTTTATGCCAATGCTTGGCCAACAGAGGAGGGCGTGCGTGACATGAGGTCCTGAGTAAGGGGTCAGTGGATCCCGTTCGATGCATATGCTATCGGTCAGCTCCTGGGATATCCGTTAGTGCTGGAAGAGGGCCAGGAGTGTGAGTATGGCCATAGGAGGAACCGGTCTGATGGGTTCGATGAGGAGGCCATTGCCCAACTGCTATGTATACCGGGGCAGGATTTTGCCCGGACTGCTGCAGGGAGGCGAGTGCGAATCATGCGCACCAACATGACCACCCTGACCCAGATATGGATGACGTTGCTCCTCAGCAACATCCTGCCCAACAATCATTCCGACCTCCCCCTACCGAAGTGTCAGCTGGTGTACGCCATCCTGACGCGGATGAGCGTCCATGTGGCTCAGTTAATCGCTGATGCCATTTATATTTTTGCAGGTATGGCGCCTACCAGGCACCCTTTGGATCCAGATAAGTCCAACAAGGCCCTGGGATTTCCCGCACTGATCACAGGACTCTGCCAGTCGTTCGGAGTCCCCGTTGCACCTACCAAGGTGATTCGGCCGCCTATCACCCGGGCTTTTATTGAGAAGTACTGTACCCAGAGACAGGCTCAGGGTGATGCTCCACAGGCCGCAGGCGCGCCACCACCACCTCATCAGGCTGGCCAGGCTGGGGCATTTGACATGGAGCAGTATTTACGGCATTTGGTTCGCCAGTAGGCGGCCAACCACCGAGCACATGTACAGACCCATGATTGTCTGTACCAGATGAGCCTCAGCATGCAGAGCCAGGGCTTCGCTTCTTTTTCATGCCCTATGTTAGTGCTTAGCTTTACTGAGCTTTAAAAGATTGGCTAAAATTTTGTTAAAACATAAGCACTTAGACAATGAAGGAAAGCTGGAGTTGCTGCACATGATGTCTAACATTATGTCAAGGAATCAGATCGGGCTGCACAATGCACAAGGCAAGATAAAATGTCAAATGAAGAATTGAAGCTGCAGGATCCACGATGTCGGATACAATGTCCAGGACATCCTGCCCGAAAATACTGGACAGATAAATCTGTTATATCTTTAACAGATTGTGCAGGATCCACGATGTCGGATACAATGTCCAGGACATCCGGCCCGAAAATACTGGACACATAAATCTGTTATCTCTTTAACAGATTATTGTGCAGTTAGCAACAGATTAGACGATCTATCTCTAGGAACGAATTAAAAGATAATTAAAGTTCGAATTACAAACTTGAATAGTTCGTTCAGGGATTAAAGATTAAAGATAAAAACTAAAAGATCAAACTTGATCTTTTAGATCTTTAAGTGCAGATTTTTCAGGAGAATGATAGATCTCATCCAGCGCAAGTTGTTGCAGCCCAGATACGCACACTGCTATATAAACATGAAGGCTGCACGAGTTCTGTACCAAGTCCGGGATTGAAGAGTTATTTTGTGAGTTTTGGGACTTGAGTGTTTTGTGAGCCACCTTGATGTCACCCTAACATCAAGTGTTGGACCTGAGTGTGTAGAGTTGATCTCTATAGTGTGTGGAGTTGATCTCTATTGTTCAGAGAGCAATCTCTGGTGTGTATTTGATTTAATTGTAAACACGGGAGAGTGATTGAGAGGGAGTGAGAGGGGTTCTCATATCTAAGAGTGGCTCTTAGGTAGAGGTTGCACGGGTAGTGGTTAGGTGAGAAGGTTGTAAACAGTGGCTGTTAGATCTTCGAACTAACACTATTTTAGTGGATTTCCTCCCTGGCTTGGTAGCCCCCAGATGTAGGTGACGTTGCACCGAACTGGGTTAACAATTCTCTTGTGTTATTTACTTGTTCATACAGTCAAATACAATCTCCATGTTCTGAAGCGTGATGTCGTGACATCCGGTACGACATCTGTCATTGATATCAGAATTTCAATTGGTATCAGAGCAGGCACTCGAAATCACCGAGTGAGATCTAGGGAGATAAATTCTGATGAACATGGAGAAAGAAGGAGGACCAGTGAACAAACCACCAATTCTGGATGGAACCAACTATGAATACTGGAAAGCAAGGATGGTGGCCTTCCTCAAATCACTGGATAGCAGAACCTGGAAAGCTGTCATCAAAGGCTGGGAACATCCCAAGATGCTGGACACAGAAGGAAAGCCCACTGATGAATTGAAGCCAGAAGAAGACTGGACAAAAGAAGAAGACGAATTGGCACTTGGAAACTCCAAAGCTTTGAATGCTCTATTCAATGGAGTTGACAAGAATATCTTCAGACTGATCAACACATGCACAGTGGCCAAGGATGCATGGGAGATCCTGAAAACCACTCATGAAGGAACCTCCAAAGTGAAGATGTCCAGATTGCAACTATTGGCTACAAAATTCGAAAATCTGAAGATGAAGGAGGAAGAGTGTATTCATGACTTCCACATGAACATTCTTGAAATTGCCAATGCTTGCACTGCCTTGGGAGAAAGGATGACAGACGAAAAGCTGGTGAGAAAGATCCTCAGATCTTTGCCTAAGAGATTTGACATGAAAGTCACTGCAATAGAGGAGGCCCAAGACATTTGCAACATGAGAGTAGATGAACTCATTGGTTCCCTTCAAACCTTTGAGCTAGGACTCTCGGATAGGACTGAAAAGAAGAGCAAGAATCTGGCGTTCGTGTCCAATGATGAAGGAGAAGAAGATGAGTATGACCTGGATACTGATGAAGGTCTGACTAACGCAGTTGTGCTCCTTGGAAAACAGTTCAACAAAGTGCTGAACAGAATGGACAGGAGGCAGAAACCACATGTCCGGAACATCCCTTTCGACATCAGGAAAGGCAGTGAATACCAGAAAAGGTCAGAGGAAAAGCCCAGTCACAGCAAAGGAGTTCAATGCCATGGGTGTGAAGGCTATGGACACATCAAAGCTGAATGTCCCACTCATCTCAAGAAGCAGAGGAAAGGACTTTCTGTATGTCGGTCTGATGATACAGAGAGTGAACTAGAAAGTGATTCTGACAGAGATGTGAATGCACTCACTGGGAGATTTGAATCTGCTGAAGATTCAAGTGATACAGATAGTGAAATCACTTTTGATGAGCTTGCTATATCCTATAGAGAACTATGCATCAAAAGTGAGAAGATTCTTCAGCAAGAAGCACAAATGAAGAAGGACATTGCAAATCTGGAGGCTGAGAAAGAGGCACATGAAGAGGAGATCTCTGAGCTTAAAGGAGAAGTTGGTTTTCTGAACTCTAAACTGGAAAACATGACCAAATCAATAAAGATGCTGAATAAAGGCTCATATATGCTTGATGAAGTGCTACAGCTTGGGAAGAATGTTGGAAACCAGAGAGGACTTGGGTTTAATCATAAATCTGCTGGCAAAATTTGTTCCTGCCAAAAACAGCACTGGAGCCACGATGTCACAACATCGGTCTCGACATCATGGAACGCAGCAGAAAAGGAGCAAAAGAAAGAAGTGGAGGTGTCACTACTGTGGCAAGTATGGTCACATAAAGCCCTTTTGCTATCATTTACATGGCCATCCACATCATGGAACTCAAAGTAGCAGCAGTGGAAGGAAGATGGTGTGGGTTCCAAAACACAAGACTGTTAGTCTTGTTGTTCATACTTCACTTAGAGCATCAGCTAAGGAAGATTGGTACCTAGATAGCGGCTGTTCCAGACACATGACAAGAGTTAAAGAATTCCTGGTGAACATTGAACCTTGCTCCACTAGCTATGTGACATTTGGAGATGGCTCTAAAGGAAAGATCACTGGAATGGGAAAGCTAGCCCATGATGGACTTCCTAGTCTGGACAAAGTACTGCTGGTGAAGGGACTGACTGCAAACTTGATCAGCATCAGTCAGTTGTGTGATGAAAGGTTCAATGTAAACTTCACAAAGTCAGAATGCTTGGTGACAAATGAGAAGAGTGAAGTTCTAATGAAGGGCAGCAGATCAAAGGACAACTGTTACCTATGGACACCTCAAGAAACCAGTTACTCCTCCACATGTCTATCCTCCAAAGAAGATGAAGTCAGAATATGGCATCAAAGATTTGGACATCTTCACTTAAGAGGCATGAAGAAAATCATTGACAAAGGTGCTGTTAGAGGCATTCCCAATCTGAAAATAGAAGAAGGCAGAATCTGTGGTGAATGTCAGATTGGAAAGCAAGTCAAGATGTCCCACCAGAAGCTTCAACATCAGACCACTTCCAGGGTGCTGGAACTACTTCACATGGACTTGATGGGGCCTATGCAAGTTGAAAGCCTTGGAGGAAAGAGGTATGCCTATGTTGTTGTGGATGATTTCTCCAGATTTACCTGGGTCAACTTTATCAGAGAGAAATCAGACACCTTTGAAGTATTCAAGGAGTTGAGTCTAAGACTTCAAAGAGAAAAAGACTGTGTCATCAAGAGAATCAGGAGTGACCATGGCAGAGAGTTTGAAAACAGCAAGTTTACTGAATTCTGCACATCTGAAGGCATCACTCATGAGTTCTCTGCAGCCATTACACCACAACAAAATGGCATAGTTGAAAGGAAAAACAGGACTTTGCAAGAAGCTGCTAGGGTCATGCTTCATGCCAAAGAACTTCCCTATAATCTCTGGGCTGAAGCCATGAACACAGCATGCTACATCCACAACAGAGTCACACTTAGAAGAGGGACTCCAACCACACTGTATGAAATCTGGAAAGGGAGGAAGCCAACTGTCAAGCACTTCCACATCTTTGGAAGTCCATGTTACATTTTGGCAGATAGAGAGCAAAGGAGAAAGATGGATCCCAAGAGTGATGCAGGAATATTCCTGGGATACTCTACAAACAGCAGAGCATATAGAGTATTCAATTCCAGAACCAGAACTGTGATGGAATCCATCAATGTGGTAGTTGATGATCTAACTCCAGCAAGAAAGAAGGATGTCGAAGAAGATGTCAGAACATCGGGAGACAATGTAGCAGATACAGCTAAAAGTGCAGAAAATGCAGAAAACTCTGATTCTGTTACAGATGAACCAAACATCAACCAACCTGACAAGAAACCCTCCATTAGAATCCAGAAGATGCACCCCAAGGAGCTGATTATAGGAGATCCAAACAGAGGAGTCACTACAAGATCAAGGGAGATTGAGATTGTCTCCAATTCATGTTTTGTCTCCAAAATTGAGCCCAAGAATGTGAAAGAGGCACTGACTGATGAGTTCTGGATCAATGCTATGCAAGAAGAATTGGGGCAATTCAAAAGGAATGAAGTTTGGGAGCTAGTTCCTAGACCCGAGGGAACTAATGTAATTGGCACCAAGTGGATCTTCAAGAACAAAACCAATGAAGAAGGTGTTATAACCAGAAACAAGGCCAGACTTGTTGCTCAAGGCTACACTCAGATTGAAGGTGTAGACTTTGATGAAACTTTCGCCCCTGTTGCTAGACTTGAGTCCATCAGATTGTTACTTGGTGTAGCTTGCATCCTCAAATTCAAGCTGTACCAGATGGATGTGAAGAGCGCGTTTCTGAATGGATACCTGAATGAAGAAGTCTATGTGGAGCAGCCAAAGGGATTTGTAGATCCAACTCATCCAGATCATGTATACAGGCTCAAGAAGGCTCTCTATGGATTGAAGCAAGCTCCAAGAGCTTGGTATGAAAGGCTAACAGAGTTCCTTACTCAGCAAGGGTATAGGAAGGGAGGAATTGACAAGACTCTCTTTGTCAAACAAGATGCTGAAAACTTGATGATAGCACAAATATATGTTGATGACATTGTGTTTGGAGGGATGTCGAATGAGATGCTTCGACATTTTGTCCAACAGATGCAATCTGAATTTGAGATGAGTCTTGTTGGAGAGCTGACTTATTTTCTGGGACTCCAAGTAAAGCAGATGGAAGACTCCATATTCCTCTCACAAAGCAAGTATGCAAAGAACATTGTCAAGAAGTTTGGGATGGAAAATGCCAGCCATAAAAGAACACCTGCACCTACTCACTTGAAGCTGACAAAAGATGAAGCTGGCACCAGTGTTGATCAAAGTCTGTACAGAAGCATGATTGGGAGCTTACTATATTTAACAGCTAGCAGACCTGACATCACCTATGCAGTAGGTGTTTGTGCAAGATATCAAGCCAATCCCAAGATAAGTCACTTGAATCAAGTAAAGAGAATTCTGAAATATGTAAATGGCACCAGTGACTATGGGATTATGTACTGTCATTGTTCAGATTCAATGCTGGTTGGGTATTGTGATGCTGATTGGGCTGGAAGTGCAGATGACAGAAAAAGCACTTCTGGAGGATGCTTCTATCTGGGCAACAATCTTATTTCATGATTCAGCAAGAAGCAGAACTGTGTGTCCCTATCTACTGCAGAAGCAGAGTATATTGCAGCAGGAAGCAGCTGTTCACAACTAGTTTGGATGAAGCAGATGCTCAAGGAGTACAATGTCGAACAAGATGTCATGACATTGTACTGTGACAACATGAGTGCTATTAATATTTCTAAAAATCCTGTTCAACACAGCAGAACCAAGCACATTGACATTAGACATCACTATATTAGAGATCTTGTTGATGATAAAGTGATCACACTGAAGCATGTTGACACTGAGGAACAAATAGCAGATATTTTCACAAAGGCATTGGATGCAAATCAGTTTGAAAAACTGAGGGGCAAGCTGGGCATTTGTCTGCTAGAAGATTTATAGCAATTACTGTTATCTGAACGTGCTCAAACGTTAATAGCGCGTTCTCTACTGGGCCAAAACAAATTCGACCGTTGCTTCACACGTCCCTCTACATTCCTCATTCAAACTCATATTTACGTGGTAATCTCGGTTTCATCAGCATTCCCCAACAGCTCTCTGAGATTTACGAAACCATTCCAAAGACTCTGCTTCTCCATGGCTACCGCACCAAAAGAAACTTCAGCTCCTGGTTCACCCTCTGTACCATCATCTCCTTCATCCACCAAAGCACCATCAAACTAGGAACGACCTGAATTCGATATCCAACCCATACAAATGATTCCTGGTACAGCCCCTGTTCCTGAAAAACTGGTCCCCAAAAGACAACAGGGAGTGAAGACTTCTGAAAACCCTAGCCTTGCAACAAGTCCTAGGGAAGTAGACATGGAGATGGATAAGAAGATCCGCAGTATTGTGAGTAGCATTTTGAAAGATGCCTCTGTCCCTGATGCTGATAAAGATGTTCCAACATCTTGCACCCCAAATGTCTCTGTCCCTGATTCTGATAAAGATGTTCCAACATCTTGCACCCCAAATGTTTCTGTCCCTGATGCTGATAAAGATGTTCCAACATCTTCCACCCCAAATACTGAAGTCCTCGCTTCATCCAGTAAAGAGGAATCCACAGATGAAGAGGATCAAGCCACAGAGGAGACCCCTGCACCAAGGGCACCAGAACCTGCTCCAGGTGACCTCATTGACCTAGAAGAGGTAGAATCTGATGAGGAACCCATTGCCAACAAGTTGGCACCTGGCATTGCAGAAAGACTACAAAGCAGAAAGGGAAAAACCCCCATTACCAGGTCTGGACGAATCAAAACTATGGCACAGAAGAAGAGCACTCCAATCACTCCTACCACATCCAGATGGAGCAAAGTTGCGATCCCTTCCAAGAAGAGGAAAGAAATTTCCTCATCTGATTCTGATGATGATGTCGAACTAGATGTTCCCGACATCAAGAGGGCCAAGAAATCAGGGAAAAAGGTGCCTGGAAATGTCCCTGATGCACCATTGGACAACATTTCATTCCACTCCATTGGCAATGTTGAAAGGTGGAAATTTGTATATCAACGCAGGCTTGCTTTAGAAAGAGAACTGGGAAGAAATGCCTTGGATTGCAAGGAGATCATGGACCTCATCAAGGCTGCTGGACTGCTGAAAACTGTCACCAAGTTGGGAGATTGTTATGAAAGTCTAGTCAGGGAATTCATTGTCAACATTCCCTCTGACAAACAAACAGAAAGAGTGATGATTATCAGAAAGTGTTTGTCAGAGGAAAATGTGTTAGATTCTCCCCTGCTGTAATCAACAAATACCTGGGCAGACCAACTGAAGGAGTGGTGGATATTGCTGTTTCTGGGCATCAGATTGCCAAGGAAATCACTGCAAAACAAGTCCAGCATTGGCCAAAGAAAGGGAAGCTTTCTGCAGGGAAGCTAAGTGTGAAGTATGCAATCCTGCATAGGATTGGCGCTGCAAACTGGGTACCCACCAATCATACTTCCACTGTTGCCACAGGTTTGGGTAAATTTCTGTATGCTGTTGGAACCAAGTCCAAATTTAATTTTGGAAACTATATTTTTGATCAAACTGTTAAGCATTCAGAATCCTTTGCTGTCAAATTACCCATTGCCTTCCCAACTGTATTGTGTGGCATTATGTTGAGTCAACATCCCAATATCTTAAACAACATTGACTCTGTGATGAAGAGAGAATCTCCTCTATCCCTGCATTACAAACTGTTTGAGGGGACACATGTCCCAGACATTGTCTCGACATCAGGGAAAGCTGCTGCTTCAGGTGCTGTGTCCAAGGATGCCTTGATTGCTGAACTCAAGGACACATGCAAGGTGCTGGAAGCAACCATCAAAGCCACCACAGAGAAGAAAATGGAGCTGGAACGCCTGATCAAAAGGCTCTCAGACAGTGGCATTGATGATGGAGAAGCAGCTGAGGAAGGAGAAGCAGCTGAGGAAGAAGAAGAAGCAGCTGAGGAAGAAGAGGAAGCTGCTGAGGAAGAAGAAGATGCAGCAGAGGATACAGAATCAGATGATGATGATTCTGAAGCCACCCCATGACCATCAGACCTTTATTTTTGTTTTTTACTCTTACTAGCTATAGGGGCATGTCCCTTTGAACAATTGATTGCTATTGGTCTGTAATATTTGCATGCATTCTACTTTTGTCAAATTCTGTCTAAAAAGGGGGAGTAATAGTATTATATGCATGATTTATGATTTTGAGTAAGTAGGATACGATGTATGCATGATTCATGATTTTAAGGGGGAGTTGTATGTATATGATTTTGAGGGGGAGACTGCTGCTGATGATGACTGATGTAAGCTACTGAAACTAGTAGCTGATAGAAGATGCAGTACGAGCATGGAGACAGGGGGAGCAAAAAGCTGATGTCACGTGAGATGTCTTGACATCCTGGAAAAGCCTAGTAGCTGATAGAAGATGCTGCAGTGAACTGCTTCACAGCAGTAGGAGCATGGAGACAGGGGGAGCAGAAAGCTGATGTCACATGAGATGTCTTGACATCCTGGAAACGACTTGCAACCTGCAGAATTTTGCTGTCGCCACTACAGATACCGCTGTGCTTGATTACTCTGATAATGAAAGTTGCTGATCCCACTTGCATAACTGCTCGTACCTGCTCAGGAAGTGTCTAAGTATGTTTTAGACAAAATTTGCCAAAGGGGGAGATTGTTAGTGCTTAGCTTTACTAAGCTTTAAAAGATTGGCTAAAATTTTGTTAAAACATAAGCACTTAGACAATGAAGGAAAGCTGGAGTTGCTGCACATGATGTCTAACATTATGTCAAGGAATCAGATCGGGTTGCACAATGCACAAGGCAAGATAAAATGTCAAATGAAGAATTGAAGCTGCAGGATCCACGATGTCGGATACAATGTCCAGGACATCCTGCCCGAAAATACTGGACACATAAATATGTTATATCTTTAACAGATTGTGCAGGATCCACGATGTCGGATACAATGTCCAGGACATCCGGCCCGAAAATACTGGACACATAAATCTGTTATCTCTTTAACAGATTATTGTGCAGTTAGCAACAGATTAGACGATCTATCTCTAGGAACGAATTAAAAGATAATTAAAGTTCGAATTACAAACTTGAATAGTTCGTTCAGGGATTAAAGATTAAAGATAAAAACTAAAAGATCAAACTTGATCTTTTAGATCTTTAAGTGCAGATTTTTCAGGAGAATGATAGATCTCATCCAGCGCAAGTTGTTGCAGCCCAGATACGCACACTGTTATATAAACATGAAGGCTGCACGAGTTCTGTACCAAGTCCGGGATTGAAGAGTTATTTTGTGAGTTTTGGGACTTGAGTGTTTTGTGAGCCACCTTGATGTCACCCTAACATCAAGTGTTGGACCTGAGTGTGTAGAGTTGATCTCTATAGTGTGTGGAGTTGATCTCTATTGTTCAGAGAGCAATCTCTGGTGTGTATTTGATTTAATTGTAAACACGGGAGAGTGATTGAGAGGGAGTGAGAGGGGTTCTCATATCTAAGAGTGGCTCTTAGGTAGAGGTTGCACGGGTAGTGGTTAGGTGAGAAGGTTGTAAACAGTGGCTGTTAGATCTTCGAACTAACACTATTTTAGTGGATTTCCTCCCTGGCTTGGTAGCCCCCAGATGTAGGTGACGTTGCACCGAACTGGGTTAACAATTCTCTTGTGTTATTTACTTGTTCATACAGTCAAATACAATCTCCATGTTCTGAAGCGTGATGTCGTGACATCCGGTACGACATCTGTCATTGATATCAGAATTTCACCCTACTCCAGACCAGTTCAGGGCAGAGGTTGCATGGCCCGGAGATTGGCCCGAGGCCCAAGCGGGAGAGGCGCCCCCAGAAGCTCCCGGCGATGGAGAAGAGGCCCACGAGGACGAGGAGATGGCCGATTTGCTTGACTTCTTGGGAGGGAGTGGAGATACATGACTGGGAGATCCCCAAGATTCATGTTTTCTTTCATATTTCTTTTATCATTTTTATGTTATGTTATTGTTTTGACTTGAGAGACTAATGTTTGTTTTTGTTGTTTCGATTGTCATTTGTACAGCGCATACATTTTTGTTTGGATTGTTGCGTTAGTGTTTATATATCATTACTATCGATGATGTTTGAAATTCTGGAACCGTGTAGAGTTCTTCGTTTAGGAACATCGTCCAAAAAATATATGTAAAACAAACAAAAATCATGATAAAAATAAAAATAGAAAAGAAAAAAATGAAATGGAAAAGAGAGCAAATGAGAAAAGAAGAGAGCAAGTAAAGGAAAAGAAAGCAAATGAGAAAAGAAGAGAGCAAGTAAAGGAAAAGAGAGCAAATGAGAAAAGAAGAGAGCAAGTAAAGAAAAAAGAGAGCAAATAAGGAAAAAGAAAGCAAGTAAGAAAAAAAGATGGAAAAAGAAAAATAAGTTGTCTAGCTGAAAAACCGACATGCTTTTGAAAAGAGATGACTTCCAACTTTTCTTTGAAAAAAAATTCACTGATCATAACTAGTTTTTTGGAAAAATGTGTACACCTGAAGGGTGAATGCTATGAAATTTCCCCGGATGCCCGAAATGGACTCGGATGAATGCACAAATTGATAAAAGAACATATTTTGGAAACATTGGTTTGATTTAAAATAGAGGAAATGAATCCTGAGCCCTAGCATCACATGACCATAAAAATTTGACACTTGAGTGTCCGCATAGGTGCATGCATGACCAGTTTTGCATAAAGTTTCCAAATCATCATTTTTGCATTTGTGTCATGGAAAAAATGTGGGGCATCCCTTTTATCCTTGAGCCAAACCAAACCCCGACATGTATCATGTCTAGCCATTCTACAAACCTTGAGCCAAAATCCTGGCTCACCATAAACCTTAACCCAGGGTGAGAATGTCAATCCTTACTCTCGGAAACAAAAAAGAAGGAAAGGAAATTTCCAATCAAAGAAAGAAAAAAGAGAGGAAAGGAAATTTCCAATCAAAGAGAAAGAAGAGAAGAGGAAAGGAAATTCCCAATCAAAGAGTGGGAGAAAGAAAAAAGAAAAGAAAGAAAATTCCCAACCGAAGAATGGGAGAAAGTAAAAAAGGGAAGGAAAGAAAGTTCCTGATCAAAGAAACTAGAAGAAATGTGCAGAAAGGTCTTTTTGACCAGACAATATCTGAACAATACAGAATTGTCACCAAATGAACAAAAAGAAGGAAGGGAAACCACGACCTAAAGTGGTCTTCTCCCTTTAATTACCAACCAAAATCCTGTGTGTCGGTGACTTGTTCGCCTCGCGTCAAACAAAAACAGAAAAGGAAAAGGCCAAAAACACACAAAAGCCGAAAAACCCACCAAAAGAACCCATTCCCAAGGGAAGCCCTATTGATCCATGATCACGCATGTAATTTTTGATTTGATAGGGAATAATTTGCAAAATCAAGTCATGACATATCTATGGTTCGGAATTAGGATAAAACACTTACCTGTGCGAGATTGATACACCTTGAGTGGATTTCTTCTATGTTTGTCGAACCCAGTGTTTCCTCTAAATGGTCATTTAGAAATGAAATGCTAACATCCAAAATCTCATTTATGGTTATGGGGGATTCCATCAGCGGACTCTCCTTCCCTGGTAGACACATTGTTTTTCACTCAAAAAAGCATGTGCTGCTCTAATCGGTTGGAATATTGGTCTCTTTGCTAAAGCATGTTTGCATTTTAGTGGAGAAAACACCGAGACTTTTTCAAGTCTCACAAGTTATCCAGAACTACGTAGGTCTGAGTTCCTCATTGGAGGATACGTAGGAGCAAGAGCCTCGCTTTTGTCGACCGCACCGCTTTTTGTTACCATGACCCAAGACCTGGTAGCCCGCGGAGACACCTTATGGTTATCCGCACCTCGTCATTCAGTGACCCCAAGTGTGATTGATGAGAAAAGGCCAGTGTGGTCATTTGCACCCTTTCCGGGGATGTCAACATCTTCCGGTGGAGACTTTTTCAAGTCTCACAAGTTATCTAGAACTACGTAGGTCTGAGTTCCTCATTGGAGGATATGTAGGAGCAAGAGCATTGCTTTTGTCGGCCGCCCCACAAGATGTGTCATACTGACCTTGAGGTCATATGACACGCGAAGACAAAATTTGGTCATTCCGCACCCCTTTGCCATTCAGACACAGTCGTGTCCGATGGCACGCAGAGACAAAATTTGGTCATTCTGCACCCTTTGTCATCCAGAGGCGGCGGGCCCGATGACACGCGGAGACAAAATTTGGTCATTCCGCACCCCTTTGCCATTCAGACACAGTCATGTCCGATGGCATGCAGAGACAAAATTTGGTCATTCTGCACCCTTTGTCATCCAGAGGCGGCGGGCCCGATGACACGCGGAGACAAAATTTGGTCATTCCGCACCCCTTTGCCATTCAGACACAGTCGTGTCCGGTGGCACGCAGAGACAAAATTTGGTCATTCTGCACCTTTTGTCATCCAGAGGCGGCGGGCCCGATGACACGCGGAGACAAAATTTGGTCATTCCACAACCCTTTGCCATTCAGACACAGTCGTGTCCGATGGCGCGCAGAGACAAAATTTGGTCATTCTGCACCCTTTTGTCATCCAGAGGCGGCGGGCCCGATGACAAGCAGAGGCCAATGTGGTCATTCTGCACCCTTCGTCAATCGCGGCCGACAAGCCCGTTGACACGCGGAGATTTACATCATCTTCCGCACTTACAAGATATGTCATATTGACTTTTGAGTCACGCTGACGGGCGGAAATACCCAAGTGGTTATCCGTATAAACATTCTTTTGCTATCTGTAAGACAGAACGCTTGATAGCATGCAGAGACTGACATAGTCTTCTGCACCTTTTGTTCCCCCGGGGACAACAAGTCATTTGCATACGGAAATTTTATGGTCACCCGCGACTCTCGTCAACCGAGAGGAACGAAATTAGTGTCTTATCTTTACTTTCCTTTTATTTCCAATAAAAGACAAGTAAAGAGGGGCAACTGTCATACCCTAATTTCGTCCGGGGACCTTTGCTTGATGACATGCGACTTTTCTTTGGTCCTTGTGAGGTGCTTGGCACCCATCATTAGGCAATTTGTGAAATTCCGGGACATGCCGAAAAACAAAAGAAAATATTAATGCACAATCCGTAAGGTTCCGTGACGCACCGGAAATCAAATGGAAGCATCGTTGCACAAATAAGTGAGGTTCCGTAACGTTCCGTAAGTCAAAAAGGGGATGATTATGTAATCCAAAAGGTCCCGTAACATTACGGAAAGAAAACAAGTATCGTTACGAAATTCGTAAGTTTGCGTAACTTTACGAAAAAAGAATCACAAAAAAAAGGCAGGGGGTGTACTTAGTAAAAATAGGGGTGCAAATAGCACCCAGGCCCACTTGGGCCCTCCAGAATATTCCTCCAGAAGGCTGTTGCTTCTGGAGGAAGCAACCCTGCTCGCCTGGGCGAGCTGGGCGGCAAGCATCTCCCCTATTTTGCTATAAATAGGGAAGGAAGTGAAGAAGAAAAGGGTTCAGCCCCTTAGGCACTTCTCTCTCTTTCGAATTTGCTTGGAAAAATTGTTTCCGTGAAGAAAATCTAAGCCGAGGCGCTTCCGAAACGTTTCCGTAACGTTTTCTGTGAGGAATTTCGCAAAGGTTTCGACCGTTCTTCGACGTTCTTCGTTCGTTCTTCATCGTTCTTCGATCTTCAACGGGTAAGTACCTCGAACCAAGCTTTTCGATTCATTCTATGTACCCGTGGGGGTCCACATTGTGTTTCGTGTATTTTTATCCTCATTTCATTTACTTTTTATACCTCCTTTTGACGTGCTTAAGCCATTTTACTTAAGTCATTTCTCGCTTAACTTAAAAATAAAATAAATTTCCACCGAACGTTTGAATTGTATTATCCGTTAACTTCGGTTAAAATGAATTCCGACCGTTCGGTCGTGCCGTAACCACGTTGGAAATCAAAAAAGAGGTAAAAAATAATATAATAATAAAAAAAACATCTTTTAGTAAAATAAAGCGGAAAATCAATCGGACGTTTTCTCTTTGGGATTTCTCATTCTTAATCGAATTGACTAAACAACTAAAGTGAAACTAAGGCTAAAATCAACTCGCCTAGTCAAGCTCGTCCATAAAAATAGGTTTTTGAAGTTTGTCATTTCAATTTCTTACTAAGTAAAATGGATCATTCTCAAGGTCCAACGCCTTAAAATGATCACCTCTTAAGTAAAAAAGAATCACTTGATAAGAAAGAACTACGTAGGTCTGATTTTCTCATCCCAAATGAGGAATACGTAGGAGCAAAGGGAAACACCCTTGTCGACCACAAAAAGAGAAAAATATAAAAAGGGTATAAAGGATATAAAGGATATAAAGATATAAAAAGGGAACGTAAAAAATCAAAGTCATGTTTGCACATTCGATTAAAGGCTGCTGTCCCTAGGGACGGACGTGTGGGGTGCCAATACCTTCCCCGTGGGTAAACACAACTCCCGAACCTTTCACTTAAAAGTTCGTAGATCGCGTCTTTTCCGGTTTTTCCGACGTTTTCCTCAAATAAACGTTGGTGGCGACTCCGCGCGTATTCCTTTCATGGAACACGCATCCCGCGAGTCACGCGTCGCCCTCCCGCCGAAGGGTAGGTTGCGACAGCATGGCTCTAAACTCGTGGGTGGAGGACACATGAACGAAAACGCAATTCATGGGGCTCCGAAAAAGATTGAGAATGGAAAATTGCACTAAGCAATCACTACGCATGGCTCCAAACTCAAAGGTGGAGGACACATGAACGAAAACGCAATTCATGGGGCTACGAAAAAGACTGAGAATGGAGAATTGCACTAAGCAATCACTACGCATGGCTCCAAACTCGAAGGTGGAGGACACATGAACAAAAACGCAATTCATGGGGCTCCGAAAAAGATTGAGAATGGAGAATTGCACTAAGCAATCACTACGCATGGCTCCAAACTCGAAGGTGGAGGACACATGAACGAAAACGCAATTCATGGGGCTCCGAAAAATATTGAGAATGGAGAATTGCACTAAGCAATCACTACGCATGGGTCCAAACTTGAAGGTGGAGGATACATGAACGAAAACGGAATTCATGGGGCTCCGAAAAAGATTGAGAATGGAGAATTGCACTAAGCAATCACTACGCATGGCTCCAAACTCGAAGGTGGAGGACACATGAATGAAAACGCAATTCATGGGGCTCCGAAAAAGATTGAGAATGGAGAATTGCACTAAGCAATCACTACGCATGGCTCCAAACTCGAAGGTGGAGGATCCATGAACGAAAACACAATTCATGGGGCTCCGAAAAAAGGGTTGAGAATGGAGAATTGCACTAAGCAATCACTACGCATGGCTCCAAACTCGAAGGTGGAGGACACATGAACGAAAATGCAATTCATGGGGCTCCTAAAAAGGGTTGAGAATGGAGAATTGCACTAAGGAATCACTACGCATGGCTCCAAACTCGAAGGTGGTGGACACATGAACGAAAACGCAATTCATGGGGCTCCGAAAAAGGGTTGGCAGGACCGAACGGTCCATCGGGTTTTTCCACTTAAAAAAAAACATGCTTTTTGCAAAAAATAAATCATTCGCGAGAGCACCATATCTTAGAGAAACAATATACTTGTTCTAAGGGTAATCTTCCTTGTAGTCGATATCGAAGGGCAGGATGTCAACTTTTAGCTCTTAAATGAACATGCAGGGGAAACATCGGGCTAAGCTGAAAATAAATCACTCATAGTGTATAAAACTCACACAGGCAAGTGTTTTATCCTATTCCCAAACCATAACTGCACCATGACTCCATTTTGCACACGACTTCCTATCGAATCAAAGATCAAACGTGCGATCACGAACCAATAGGATTTTCTCGAGGTTAGTGTTTTTGGAGAGGAAGCTGGGTGTTTCGGTCTTTTCCTCTTTGTTCATGTGGGGTTGGATATTGCCAGTCGAGAATGATTTTGAGTGGCAATCTGGCTTGAAGAATTTTTGTCCTTTTTCTTTCATTGATCGAGAATTGCTTCTTTTCCCTTTTCACTTCTTTTCGATCTTTGATCGGGAATCCTTCTTTCCTTTCTTCTGTTCTTTTCTTTATTTTCATCTCTCTTTTTTTCTTTTTTCTTTCTTTCCATTTCTTCCTTTTCTTTCTTTTCACTTTTCCTTCCTCATCCCTTTCTTTGGGAAATCGGGTTTTAGCATTCTATTTGCTCTCCCTTGAGGAGATTCCGCTGTCCTTTGCTTCAGGGGAAAGGATGAGGATTCCTTTTTTATAGGCGAAGGTTCAAAAAGGTCTAAGGTTGTGTCTCAGTGGGGTCTTTTATCATGGGAACCCCAATCTTGATATCTAGGGCGAAACAAATTTGGGTGTCAAGGTGTCGATTTCGGGCCGAACTTCCATATTATTCCATAAGGCACGCGTGACAATGATGATTTGAAAACAACGTGCAAAATTAGTCATGGCTACAGCCAGGTGGGCACTCAAGCATCCCGTTTATGGCATTGTGATACTATGGCTGGGAATTTACACAGACAGACCCAACGTTTCCAAGTTATGTTCTTTCATCAGTTCAATGAATTCATCCATCCTTATCTCGGTTCATTCTGGAAAATAAACTCTTAGCATCAGTCCCTTGTTTCCAGAAGATACGTTTTCTCTTTACGAATGATTTATACTTCTTAACTATAACATGTCGACCTTCGCGGTCTTTCTTTCTTTTTCCTTTTTGTTTCATTTTTATATATTCACAAAATTATACACCTGTGGTCCTTTATGAGGAAAACTTTCTTTGTACATCTACATTTTTATACATGACAAACCTTTTCTGTACACGCATTAGAACTCTTCTCTTTACGTCACACGGTCTATATACAAACCCTATTTACATTCAAAGATTTTTCATTTTTCCCAACATACACTTAGGGTTCACACAAAAGTTTCTTCATATACACTCGTTGCTCACACACACAAGAATTCCTTTCCACGCATCTTTTACACACAAGAATCCTTTTATGCACACTTTCCTTCTACACACATATATATAAATAAAAAACCTTTTTCTTTTCTTTATGAACATGACTTTTATTCACAACGCTTCTCTCTTTTTATTAGGATTTTTGGCTCATTTTATTTTTAGGACGACGTTCCTAAAATGAAAAACTCTACACAGTTCCGGAATTTCAACAAACACTATTGACAACAACGAAGTAAGCACTAACGCAATAGTCCAAACAAAATATATGCACAAAACAAATGACAATCGCGACATCAAAAAACAAACGTTAGTCCCTTAGTCAAACAGAAATAAGATGATATATAACAGGAAAAATAGAAACAAAAAGAAATATGGATCAAGGGATCTCCCAATCATGTGGCCCCGCTTCCTCCTAAGAAATCAAGTAAATCGGTCATCTCCTCGTCCTCGCGGGCCTCATCTGCCTCGTCGAGAGCCTCTGCTGGCGCCTCTCCTGCCCGGGCCTCAGGCCAATCTCCAGGCCATGTGACCTCTGCCTTGAACTGGTCCAGAGTAGGGCACGGAAAAGAAGTAAAACCCTGGCTCTGCAGGCTGAGGCTCATCTGGTAAAGACAATCATGGGTCTGTACATGAGCTCAGTGGTTGGCCGCCTGCTGGCGAACCAAATGCCGCAAATACTGCTCCGTATCAAACGATCCGGCTAGACCAGCCTGATGAGGTGGCGGCGCGTATGCGGCCTGTGAAACATCCCCCTGGGCCTGTCTCTGTGTGCAATACTTCTCAACAAAAGCTCGGGTGATGGGCGGCCGGATCACCTTGCTAGGTGCGACGGGGACTCCGAACGACTGGCAGAGTCCTGTGATCAAGGCAGGAAATCCCAGGGCCCTGTTGGACTTATCCGGGTCCAGAGGGTGCCTTGTAGGCGCCATACCTGCAAATAGATAGACGACATCAGCGATTAACCGAGTCACGTGAATTCTCATCCGTGTCAGGATGGCGTACACCAGCTGACACTTCGGCAGGGGGAGGTCGGAATTATGGTCGCTGGGCTGGATGTTGCTGAGCAGGAAAGTCATCCAGATCTGAGTGAGGGTGGTCATGTTGGTGCGAATGGGCAAAATCCTGCCCCGGTATACATAGCGAATGGGCGATGGCCTCCTCATCGAACCCATCGGACCGGTTCCTCCACTGGCCATACTCGCACTCTTGACCCTCTTCCAGCACTAAAGGATATCCCAGGAGCTGGCCGATAGCATCTGCATCAAACGGGATCCACTGACCCCTCACCCAGGACCTCATATCTCGCACGCCCTCCTCTGTAGGCCAAGCATTGGCATAAAATTCAAGGACTATGTCTGGATCGAACTTGGCCATGGGGGTGACCAGTGATGCCCACCGCCGGTGAACTATCTCCTCCTGGAAATCGGTATACTCGTCGTCCCTGAGCTGGACGCGTCGCTCCCGGAGAAATGACCATCCCTTGATGGCCTCAAGCGCTGCTGGTGTTCGGCGCTCCTAAAGCGGTGACTATCATACTCGGGAGCGGAACTAGTTCCTTCGGCCGCTTTATCCTTCCTGGATCTCTTTGAGGCAAGTTTCCTTGGGGCCATTTCCTGCGAGAACAAACATTTAGAAGTTAGTTTTACAAGATAATGCTTATATTAACGCAAAAATGTCGTGCTAGCCCCTCTGATTTAGACCAAACTCATGTAATCCATTTATGCACACGCGCATGTGTAGAAAATATCCTATTACCCATGTCAACATACATGAACATCTAATATATTCTAATTGCCATACACCTATATACATTCTAAAAAAGAAAACACACTTTCATGCTCAAAGTGTTGCGTCAAACTTTACACCTAATTTATATCCTAAACATTTGCTATCACAAACTCCTTACATACATTTGAAGTACACCATACAAATTTTTATTGTTTCACTCATATTTATTTATATGCATATTGGAAAGCTAATTACATCCTGCACATATTTGCATTCAAAAAGGCATTCCACACTATCATACATTCATTTAGGAAGACAATCATTCACACTTTACTAGGAATTTCATGCTCCTTATATTTACCTATGTATACACACTGTTGCAAGGTATTTTCCACGCTACCTCTATGTAAAGTATCAAACATGGGGCAGCCCAAATTCGAGCAAAAACTCTCAAAAGCAAATCCTAATTTTCATGTTTTCTAATTCTAAAACCAAATTTTGGATTCCTAGCCATAAGCATGTTTCTTTGCATTGAGGCTACAAGTTTGGGTTCCTAAGCTTGGAATTGCATTTGGGCACCTATTTTGAATCTCCTATGCTGTACCTACATATAAGAAACAGTCTCACTCTCCCAATTTTACAAAATCATATTCATATATCATTGGGGCATTTCACCGAGCACTTGATGGGCGCACATTGGGACATAGATTGCAAGAGAATGGGAGCAATGTGGCATGCCCCATTGCTTCAGAATACAACCTAGGCCTAAGGCCTTCTCATTCAAATCCTCAACTCAAGAAAACAAGCATCAAAGCAACCCAAAACTGCCTCACAAATATAAGCACATTCTCACAATTTAGAGCACCAAAAGATGAAGAAAACACATCAATGGGAAGCTAGAAACTCAAGGATTGAATACTTACTTGTTGGAGTGAGTAATAACACCAAAAATGAAAGCAAAAGGCAACCAAAAGTGGCTTGAGGGAGCAAGAACCGCAAGCCTTCGTGAGTCCTCTCTTTTGAATGAGGGGGGGGGCGAGTTTTTGGATGCAAAAACGTTCCCCTCCCTCATTTTTATATTTTGAATGCAGGGGTTGCTCGCCCAGGCGAGCTAACCTACCATTTTTTTTTTAGGGGAACATTAACCATGTCTCCTCCTTCCTTATGGGTTAGCGTTTGCCCACTTGAACCTACTTAAATTAGAATTAGGTGTCGATTACTTATTTAAAACAAACAATAGTAAAAGAAACTACGAACGCAAAGGATACTGGGCTGCCCTGCAGCGACGTTCTCTGCTTGTTTAGCGCTGGGAAGGGGTGACGCTTGGTCGGTCACGATCCTATCCTCCATTCGCTTCCATCCCTAAGTACCTGCAAGTAGGAGCCAAATAATATGCGACCAATCGTGACCGGTCATCGTCTCACCTTGGTTGATTTCTGCCATTGACTTGTCTTGACTTCTGGCCGTGGCCTGAGACGATTCTGCTCCTTGCTATCACAAGATATGCATGTGCATGTGCATGTATGAATGTTTCTAATGCGATGATTTTATTTTAGTGAAGGCTGGTTAGATTCAATTTTAAATAAGCGTTTGGGGCACCCCATACACCGAGCAAAGAGGGCTCAAGTTATAACAAATTAAAACACGAAGTTTGAAACCAAAGGGAGGACTGAAACCTCGCCCATTTTTCTGAGACAAATACAGTGAATGGGAATCCTAGAGGAAACCAAGAAGAACGAGAAAAAACTCAGAAATAAAAACATGCAGCGGTCCTCTTGATTGCCCCAGACTTCAAGCGTAATATCGTTTAACTACATCGAAGTTCACGGGCGAGGGCAACTCCTCGCCATCCATGTGGGTAAGTATCAGAGCTCCCCCAGAAAAAGCTCTTTTCACCACGAAAGGTCCTTCATAATTCGGGGCCCACTTGCCTCGATTATCTTTAACAGCATGGAACATTTTCTTCAGCACGAGGTCCCCCTCGTTGAACTTGCGCGGGCGTACCTTCTTGTCGAATGCGTTCTTTATCCTTCGCTGATACAAACGCCCATGGCTCATGGCGGCCAAACGCTTACCTTCAATAAGGTTAAGTTGGTCGTAGCGTGCTTGGGCCCATTCTGACTCTTCTAGGCCTGACTCCGCCATTATCCTCTGAGAAGGAACCTCTACCTCAAATCGGAGTACTGCCTCCATCCCATAAACCAAGGAATACGGCGTTGCCCCAGTAGAAGTTCGCACCGAGGTTCTGTATCCGTGTAGGGCGAAAGGCAACATCTCATGCCAATCTTTGTATGACACTGTCATCTTTTGAACAACCTTCTTAATATTCTTATTTGCAACCTCTACAGCCCCATTTCCTGCATCATCTTGTTTAGATTGGTGCCATTGTCAGTAATGATCTTCCTGGGGAGTCCGTATCGACAAATCAGCTCCTTCTTTATGAATCTAACTACCACATTCCTTGTGACATTAGTATAAGAAGCTGCTTCGACCCATTTGGTGAAGTAATCTATCGCCAGAAGAATGAAGCGGTGACCATTCGACGCTTTGGGTTCGATGGCCCCAATGACATCTATTCCCCACATGGAAAAGGGCCAAGGGGCTGACAAAACATTCAGAGGATGTGGCGGAACATTGACATTGTCCGCGTATGCCTGACATTTATGACATTTCCTGACATGAGCGCAGCAATCACTTTCCATGGTGAGCCAATAATAACCGGCCCTAAGGATTTTTCTGGCCATAGCATGCCCATTGGCATGTGTCCCAAAGGAACCCACGTGGATCTGCTCAATCATGAAGTTCGCCTCTTTGGCATCTACGCATCGTAGGAGTGTCATGTCGTGGTTTCGTTTGTACAGGATAGTACCACTTACAAAGAAACCAGTAGCCAATCTCCTCAACGTCCTTTTGTCATTGTCAGAAATCCCTGGTGGTTATTCTTTGTTCTCGACATACTGCTTGATGTCGAAATACCACGGTTTCCCATCCCGCTCTTCCTCTATTGCATAACAATATGTCGGCCTGCCTTGAGATTTGAATTCGATGTACGGCAGATCCCCGTGTGGGGCAAGTTGAAACATGGATGCCAGGGTGGCTAGTGCATCAGCCATTTGATTCTCTTCCCGAGGTATGTGGTGGAAAGAAATGTTGTCAAAGTACTTGGCTAACCTCAAGATGTGAGTTTGATAGGGTATCAACTTCGGATCCCTAGTTTCCCATTCTCCTTTCAACTGGCGTATCACCAAAGCTGAGTCTCCATACACCTTGAGTAGTTTCACATCAAAATCAATGGCCGCCTGAACCCCGAGGGCGCATGCTTCGTACTCGGCCATATTGTTGGTACAATCAAAACCTAACCTAGCCATGAAAGGAATACACTGATCATCCGGGGATACAAGGACTGCCCCTACTCCATGGCCCAAAGCATTAGATGCCCCATCGAAGCAAACAATCCATTTGTCTATGTCTTCATGCGTCCGCTTCTCTTCAAACAGGGCCATGATATCTTCATCTGGGAACTCGGGGTGCATCGGTCGATAATCCTGGAGGGGTTGCTGGGCCAAATAATCTGCTAAGGCTCTTCCCTTTACCGCTTTTTGGGTGACGTAAACGATATCGAATTCAGATAATAGTACCTGCCACCTAGCGATTCGTCCCGTGAGGGCCGGTTTTTCAAAGATGTATTTCACGGGATCCATTTTGGAAATAAGCCACATGGTATGGCTGAGCATGTACTGCCTAAGCCGATGTGATGCCCATACCAGTGCACAACATGTCCTTTCCAGCATTGAGTAATTCATCTCACATGCGGTAAACTTCTTGTTCAGATAGTAGATGGCTTGCTCCTTTTTCCCAGAATCATCATGCTGACCCAACACGCACCCCATAGACTCGTCCAACACGGTCATGTACAAGAAAAGAGGTCTTCCTGTTACAGGTGGCATGAGCACCGGGGGATTCGCAAGACTCTGTTTGATCTTCTCGAAGGCCTCTTGGCAGTCACTATTCCATAGGACCGCCTGGTTCTTACGTAACAGCTTAAAAATCGACTCACAGGTAGGGGTGAGTTGCGAGATAAATCTCGCGATATAATTCAACCTGCCTAAACCCCCAAACCTGCTTCTTCGTGCGTGGTTCTGGCATTTCAAGGATGGCCTTCACTTTCTCGGGATCTATCTCTATCCCTTTCTGACTTACGATAAATCCTAGTAGCTTCCCCGACTTCACCCCAAAGGTGCACTTGGTTGGGTTCAGTTTTAATTGGTATTTCCGCAACCTTCCAAACAGCTTACGTAGATTGACAAGGTGTTCGTCCTCAGTCCGAGACTTGGCAATCATGTCATCTACATAGACCTCTATTTCCTTATGCATCATATCATGGAACAACGCCACCATGGTACGCTGATAGGTTGCCCCAGCATTTTTCAGCCCGAAGGCCATCACTTTATAGCAGAATGTCCCCCATAGGGTGACAAAAGTGGTCTTCTCTACATCCTCGGGTGCCATTTTTATTTGATTATACCCCGAGAAACCATCCATAAATGAGAAAAGGGCGAATTTGGCTGTATTATCTACCAATATATCAATGTGTGGCAGGGGAAAATTGTCTTTAGGACTGGCTCGATTCAAGTCCCGGTAGTCTACACACATTCGAACCTTGCCGTCCTTTTTCGGGACTGGGACAATGTTGGCCACCCACTCCGGGTACCGCGCTGTCGCAACCTACCCTTCGGCGGGAGGGCGACGCGAGACTCGCGGGATGCGTGTTCCACGAAAGGAATACGCGCGGAGTCGCCACCAACGTTTATTTGAGGAAAACGTCGGAAAAACCGGAAAAGACGCGATCTACGAACTTTTTAGTGAAAGGTTCGGGAGTTGTATTTACGCACGGGGAAGGTATTAGCACCCCACACGCCCATCCCAAGGGACGGCAGCCTTTAATCGAATGTGCAAACATGACTTTGATTTTTATGTTCCCTTTTATGTTCTTATATCCTTTATACCCTTTTTATATTTTTTCCTTTTTTTGGGGTCGACAAGGGCGTTTCCCTTTGCTCCTACGTATTCCTCAATTTGGGATGAGAAAATCAGACCTACGTAGTTCTTTTTTATCAAGTGATGCCCTTTTTTACTTAAGTGGTGATCATTTTAAGGCGTTGGACCTTAAAAATGATCCATTTTACTTAGTGAGGAATTGAAATGACGAACTTCAAAAGCCTATTTTTGTGGACGAGCTTGACTAGGCGAGTTGATTTTAGCCTTAGTTTCACTTTAGTTATTAATCAAGTCGGTTAAGAATGAGAAATCCCAAAGAGAAAACGTCCGATTGATTTTCCGCTTTATTTTACTAAAAGACGTTTTTTGATTATTATATTGTTTTTTACCTCTTTTTGATTTCCAACGTGGTTACGGCACGACCGAACGGTCGGAATTGATTTTAACCGAAGTTAACGGATAATATAATTCAAACGTTCGGTGGAAATTTATTTTATTTTTAAGTTAAGCGAGAAATGACTTAAGTAAAACGGCTTAAGCACGTCAAGAGGGGGTATAAAAAGTAAACAAAACGAGAGTAAAAATGCACGAAACACAATGTGGACCACCATGGGTGCATAGAATGAATCGAAAAGCTTGGTTCGAGATACTTACCCGTTGAAGATCGAAGAACGATGAAGAACGAATGAAGAACGTCGAAGAACGGTTGAAAGCTTTGCGAGATTCCTCACGGAAAACGTTACGGAAACGTTTCGGAAGCGCCTCGGCTTAGATTTTCTTCACGGAAACAATTTTTCCAAGCAAATTCGAAAGAGAGAAAAGTGCCTCAGGGGCTGAACCCTTTCCTTCTTGCTTTCCTCCCCTATTTATAGCAAAATAGGGGAGGTGGTTGCCGCCCAGCTCGCCCAGGCGAGCTCAGCTCGCCCAGGCGAGCTCAGCTCGCCCAGGCGAGCAGGGTTGCTTCCTCCAGAAGCAACCGCCTTCTGGAGGAATCTTCTGGAGGGCCCAAATGGGCCTGGGTGCTATTTGCACCCCCATTTTTACTAAGTACACCCCCCTCTGCTATTTTTTGGTGATTCTTTTTTCGTAAAGTTACGGAAACTTACGAATTTCGTAACGATACTTGTTTTCTTTCCGTAATGTTACGGAACCTTGCGGATTACATAATCATCCCCTTTTTGACTTACGGAATGTTACGGAACCTCACTTAATTATGCAACGATGCTTCCATTTGATTTCCGGTGTGTCACGGAAACTTACGGATTGTGCATCAATATTTTTTTGGTTTTTCGGCATGTCCTGGAATTTCACAAATTGCCTAATGATGGGTGCCAAGCACCTCACGAGGACCAAAGAATGGTCGCACGTCATCGAGCAAAGGTCCCCGGACAAAATTAGGGTATGATAGTTGCCCCTCTTTACTTGTCTTTTATTGGAGATAAAAGGAAAGTAAAGATAAGACACTAATTTCGTTCCTCTCGATTTGGCGAGAGTCGCGGGTGACCATAAAATCTCCACATGCAAATGACTTGTTGTTCCCAAAATTTCACAAATTGCCTAATGATGGGTGCCAAGCACCTCACAAGGACCAAAGAATGGTCGCATGTCATCAAGCAAAGGTCCCCGAAAATTAGTGTATGACACTAGTTTGGCTCCTCCCGGTTGACGAGAGTCGCGGGCAACCATGAAATTTCCGCATGTAAATGACTTGTTGTTCCCGGAGGAACAAAAGGTGCAGAAGACTATGTCAGTCTCTGCATGCTATCAAGCGTTCTGTCTTACAGATAGCAAAAGAATGTTTATACGGATAACCACTCGGGTATTTCCGCGTATCATCGGGCCCGCCGCCTCTGGATGATACAAGGGTGCAGAATGACCAAACTTGGTCTCTGCTTGTCATCGGGCCCGCCGCCTCTGGATGACAAAAGGGTGCGAATAACCGTAAGGTATCTCCGCGTATCATCGGGCCCGCCGCCTCTGGATGATACAAGGGTGCGAATAACCGTAAGGTATCTCCGCGTATCATGGGTGCAGAATGACCAAACTTGGTCTCTGCTTGTCATCGGGCCCGCCGCCTCTGGATGACAAAAAGGTGCGAATAACCATAAGGTATCTCCGCGTATCATGGGTGCAGAATGACCAAACTTGGTCTCTGCTTGTCATCGGGCCCGCCGCCTCTGGATGACAAAAAGGTGCGGATAACCGTAAGGTATCTCCGCGTATCATGGGTGCAGAATGACCAAACTTGGTCTCTGCTTGTCATCGGGCCCGCCGCCTCTGGATGACAAAAAGGTGCGGATAACCGTAAGGTATCTCCGCGTATCATGGGTGCAGAATGACCAAACTTGGTCTCTGCTTGTCATCGGGCCCGCCGCCTCTGGATGACAAAAGGGTGCGAATAACCATAAGGTATCTCCGCGTATCATGGGTGCAGAATGACCAAACTTGGTCTCTGCTTGTCATCGGGCCCGCCGCCTCTGGATGACAAAAAGGTGCGGATAACCGTAAGGTATCTCCACGTATCATGGGTGCAGAATGACCAAACTTGGTCTCTGCTTGTCATCGGGCCCGCCGCCTCTGGATGACAAAAAGGTGCGGATAACCGTAAGGTATCTCCGTGTATCATGGGTGCAGAATGACCAAACTTGGTCTCTGCTTGTCATCGGGCCCGCCGCCTCTGGATGACAAAAGGGTGCGAATAACCATAAGGTATCTCCGCGTATCATGGGTGCAGAATGACCAAACTTGGTCTCTGCTTGTCATCGGGCCCGCCGCCTCTGGATGACAAAAGGGTGCGAATAACCGTAAGGTATCTCCGCGTATCATGGGTGCAGAATGACCAAACTTGGTCTCTGCTTGTCATCGGGCCCGCCGCCTCTGGATGACAAAAAGGTGCGGATAACCGTAAGGTATCTCCGCGTATCATGGGTGCAGAATGACCAAACTTGGTCTCTGCTTGTCATCGGGCCCGCCGCCTCTGGATGACAAAAAGGTGCGAATAACCGTAAGGTATCTCCGCGTATCATGGGTGCAGAATGACCAAACTTGGTCTCTACTTGTCATCGGGCCCGCCGCCTCTGGATGACAAAAAGGTGCGGATAACCGTAAGGTATCTCCACGTATCATGGGTGCAGAATGACCAAACTTGGTCTCTGCTTGTCATCGGGCCCGCCGCCTCTGGATGACAAAAAGGTGCGGATAACCGTAAGGTATCTCCGTGTATCATGGGTGCAGAATGACCAAACTTGGTCTCTGCTTGTCATCGGGCCCGCCGCCTCTGGATGACAAAAGGGTGCGAATAACCATAAGGTATCTCCGCGTATCATGGGTGCAGAATGACCAAACTTGGTCTCTGCTTGTCATCGGGCCCGCCGCCTCTGGATGACAAAAGGGTGCGAATAACCGTAAGGTATCTCCGCGTATCATGGGTGCAGAATGACCAAACTTGGTCTCTGCTTGTCATCGGGCCCGCCGCCTCTGGATGACAAAAAGGGTGCGGATAACCGTAAGGTATCTCCGCAGGCTACCAGCTCTTGAGTCATGGCAACAAAAGGCGGTGTGGTCGACAAAAGCGAGGCTCTTGCTCCTACGTATCCTCCCATGAGGAATTCAGACCTACGTAGTTCTGGATAACTTGTGAGACTTGAAAAAGTCTCGTTGTTTTCTCCACTAAAATGCAAACATGCTTTAGCAAAGAGACAAATATTCCAACTGACTTAGAGCAGCATATGCCTTTTTGAGTGAAAAACAATGCGTCTACCGGGGAAGGAGAGTCTGCTGATGAAATCTCCCATAACCATAAATGAGATTTTGGATGTTAGCATTTCGTTTCTAAATGATCATTTAGAGGAAACACTGGGTTCGAAAAAAATAGAAGAAATCTACTCAAAGTGTATCAATCTCGCACAGGTAAGTGTTTCATCCTAATTCCGAACCATAGATATGTCATGACTTGACTTTGCAAATTATTTCCTATCAAATCAAAAATTACACGCGTGATCATGGATCAATAGGGCTTCCCTTGGGAATGGGTTCTTTTGGTGGTTTCTTCTTTCGGCTTTTGTGTGTTTTTGGCTTTTGATTTTTCTGGCTTTTTTCTTTTTCTGTTTTTGTTTAGTGCGGGGCGAGAAAAAAAAGTCGCTAGCGCACGGGATTTTGGTTGGTAATCAAAGGGAGAAGACTATTTTAGGTTGTGGTTCTCTTTCCTTCTTTTTTCGTTCATTTGGTGACAATTCTGTATTGTTCAGATATTGTCTGGTCAAAAGACCTTTCTGCACATTTCTTCTAGTTCTTTGATCAAGAACTTTCTTTCCTTCCCTTTTTTACTTTCTCCTATTCTTTGGTTGGGAATTTTCTTTTTTATCTTTTTGACTTTCTCTTTGATTGGAAATTTTCCTTCTTTTCTTTTTTTTTTTTTTTTGCTTTCTCCCACTCTTTGATTGGGGAATTTTCCTTCTTTTCTTTTTTGCTCCCGAGGGTAAGGATTGACATTCTCACCCTAGGTCAAGGTTCATGGTGAGTCAGGATCTTGGCTCAAGGTTTGTAGAATGGCTAGACATGATACATGTCGGGGTTTGGTTTGGTTCAAGGATAAAAAGGGATGCCCCACATTATTTCCATGACACAAATGCAAAAATGATGATTTGGAAATTTTATGCAAAACTGGTCATGCATGCACCTATGTGGACACTCAAGTGTCAAATTTTTATGGTCATGTGATGCTAGGGCTCAGGATTCATTTCCTCTATTTTAAATCAACCCAATGTTTCCAAAATATGTTCTTTTATCAATTTGTGCATTCATCCGAGTCCATTTCGGGCGTCTGGGAAAATCTTCACAGCATTCACCCTTCAGGTGTATACACGTTTTCCAAAAATTGGTTATGATCAATGAATTTTTTCAAAGAAAAGTTGGAAATCGTCTCTTTTCAAAAGCATGTCATTTTTAGCTAGACAACTTATTTTCTCTTTTTCCACCTTTTTCCTTACTTGCCTTCTTCTTTTTTTCTTATTTGCTCTCTTTTTCATTTCATTTTCTTTTCTTTTCTATTTTTATTTTTATGATGATTTTTTTGTTTATTTTACATATATGCTTTCGAACGATGTTCCTAAACGAAGAACTCTACACAGTTCCAGAATTTCAAACATCATTGATAGTAATGATATATAAATACTAACGCAACAATCTAAACAAAAATGTATGCGCTGTACAAATGACAATCGAAACAGCAAAAACAAACGTTAGTCTCTCAAGTCAAAATAATAACATAGAATAAAAATGACAAAAGAAATATGAAAGAAAACATGAATCTGGGGATCTCCTAGTCACGTATCTCCACTCCCTCCCAAGAAGTCAAGCAAATCGGCCATCTCCTCATCCTCGTGGGCTTCTTCTCCATCGCCGGGAGCTTCTGGGGGTGCCTCTCCTGCTTGGGCCTCGGGCCAATCTCCGGGCCATGCAACCTCTGCCCTGAACTGGTCTGGAGTAGGGCATGAAAAAGGAGCGAAGCCCTGGCTCTGCATGCTAAGGCTCATCTGGTACAGACAATCATGGGTCCGTACATGTGCTCGGTGGTTGGCCGCCTGCTGGCGAACCAAATGCCGTAAATACTGCTCCATGTCAAATGCCCCAGCCTGGCCAGCCTGATGAGGTGGTGGGGGCGCGCCTGCGGCCTGTGGAGCATCACCCTGAGCCTGTCTCTGGGTACAGTACTTCTCGATAAAAGCCCGGGTGATGGGCGGCCGAATCACCTTGGTAGGTGCAACGGGGACTCCGAACGACTGGCAGAGTCCTGTGATCAGTGCGGGGAATCCCAGGGCCCTGTTGGACTTATCTGGGTCCAAAGGGTGCCTAGTGGGCGCCATACCTGCAAAAATATAGATGGCATCAGCGATCAACTGAGCCACATGGATGCTCATCCGTGTCAGGATGGCGTACACCAGCTGGCACTTCGGCATGGGGAGGTCGGAATTATGATCGGTGGGCAGGATGTTGCTGAGCAGCAGAGTCATCCATATCTGAGTCAGGGTGGTCATGTTGGTGCGCATGATCCGCACCCGTCTTCCGGCAGCAGTCCGGGCAAAATCCTGCCCCGGTATACATAGCAGCTGGGCGATGGCCTCCTCATCGAACCCATCAGACCGGTTCCTCCTCTGGCCATACTCGCATTCCTGGCCCTCTTCCAATACCATCGGATATCCCAGGAGCTGGCTGATAGCGTCGGCATCGAACGGGATCCACTGACCCCTAACCCAGGATCTCATGTCACGCACGCCCTCCTCTGTTGGCCAAGCATTGGCATAAAACTCAAGGACTATTTCTGGATCAAACTTGGCCATGGGAGTAACCAGTGGTGCCCACCGCCGGCGCCCTATTTCCTCCTGGAAATCAGTATACTCGTCGTCCCTGAGCTGGACGCGTCGCTCCCGGAGAAACGACCATCCCTTGATGGCTTCGAAGCGCTGCTGGTGCACAATGCTCCTAAAGCGGTGACTGTCGTACTCCGGGGCGGAACTAGTTCCTTCGGCCGCCTTGCCCTTCCTGGACCTCTTTGAGGCAAGCTTCCTCGGGGCCATTCCTGCGAAGGCAAACATTTGGAAAGTTAGTTTTACCAGTGGGACATTACTCTTAAAGCAAAAATGGCATATAACCTCCTCCCATAAATACAAACACCAATGTAAATTTAGAGCAAGCTTATGCGCATATTTCCTTACATACGTTCTCTTGCACAAGACATTTAACCGAAAAAGTGCACCCATATACAATCAAGGCAGCTTCGTTACCTAGATTATTTACACGTACTGCCAAGGTGTATTTGTTACTTACATCACACACATCTCCTTGGCTGAATTTACATACATGCATACTCAAAGCATTTTGGGGTACCAAAAATTGCACATGTGCACATCTTAGTATTTCTAATACCTATATATACACAAACTTCATGATGAATCTTGACTATCTTCACAAAAAGGTGCTACACTTCATCCCTTTTTTCAAGTTTTTGCTACCTAAAGCCGCATGCAAATTCAAGCATATTTTCCTTTGCGGACTAAAATTGTATTCAAATTAAAAGGTATATTTTTTGTAATATGTTTTCTTCACATAACATGCAACATATTTATATATATTTTTTTTGCGAGACATTTTGACTACCAAAAAAATTATATATACATACATTCAAGTATTTTGCTATTCATACCCAAAGTGCAAATTGCCAAAGGTATTTTGCTACCTATTCTAAACCTACACATTTATGATGAGCAACATTCCTAACCCTCTAGGCATAGGGAAAATATTGTAGCGTGGCCCATAGCTGATTGCTGGCCAAAAAGGGTAACTTTACCCAATATGCACCTCCTTTTGTATTCTTTTTGCATAAAATTTTAGTTTCTAGGCCTAGGACATATGCGGGGCTATTACTCTAGCTCTTTCGAAAATGAATGCATGTCCCAAAAATATGTGCAAACCAAATTGCCCCATGGGTTGTTTCCCTACAACAATCACGCGCTAATGCCGTTGAGGCATTTCACCGAACACTTGGTGGGCGCGCGTTTAGGCATCAATAGCAAGAGAACGGGGACAATGTGGCATGCCCCATTACTTCAAAATGCATTATAGGCCTAGGGCCATCTCATACAAACCCCCAATTCAACTTAATCAAGCAAGAAAACAAACCAAAATTGCCCCACATATTTGAGCACATTCCCACAATTTAGAGCACCAAAAGGAGATCAAAATACACCAATGAAAAGCTAGAAAGCTTAGGGATGGAATACTTACTTGTTGGTGATGAACAAAAGCGCGAAACGGAATCAAAAAATGCGAAAAATGATGACCCTAGGACTGCAAACTCGTAAATCCCGTGGGTATGGCTTTTGAAAAGGGGGAAAAGAAGTTTTTGAATGAAAAAAACGTCCCCCCTTTCGTCACTTTTATATTTTGGTGCAGAGGTGGCTCGCCCAGGCGAGCTCAACTCGCCCAGGCGAGCTAACCTGCACTTTTTTTTTTTTTTTTTTTTCGAGGGGAACATTAACCATGTCCCCTCCCTCCTCAGGGATTAGCATTTTGCCTAACTTGAACTTACTTAGGTCAGAATTAGGCGTTGATTACTTATTTTATTATTACTCTTTTCCTTTTTTAAAACAAACAAATAGTAAAAGAAAGCTGCAAAATACAAAGGATACGGGGCTGCCTTGCAGCGACATTCCCTGCTTGCTTCGCACAGAGAAGAGCAACGATCGGTCGGTCGTGGACCCCATCCCCGCTTGCGTTCATCCTTAAGTGCCTGCAAGTAATAAACAGCCAGGTATGGCCAATCTTGACCGCATCATTACCCTACCTTGATTGGTTTCTGCCGTTCGTGTTTTGTCTCCACTCCAGAAGGTAGCCCAAGGTGATCCTGCCCCTGTTTTACCACAACAATATACATGCGTATGCGTATGCGTATGCATGGATGTTTTCCAACGCAGAAAATTTAGGGAAAGTTGGTTCAGGTTCAATTCTAATTAAGCGCTTGGGGGATCCCATGAATTGAGCGGAAGGGCTCAGGCGATCACAAATTAACGCAAGGTGTGAAACTAACGTGAGGACTAAAAGCCTCAAATCCACGTTCATTTCTTTGAAAGATTGTAACGAGAGATACAATAGACAGGAAATCCCTGGGGGAAATCCAGAAAACGCATAAAGATAAAGAACATGCAGCGACATCCTTAATTGCCCCAGCTTCTAAGCATAATATCGTTTGACGACATCAGAGTTCACGGGTGAAGGTAGCTCTTCGCCATCCATGTCTGTAAGCACCAGGGCTCCTCCGGAAAAAGCCCTCTTCACAACAAAAGGCCCTTCGTAGTTCGGGGCCCATTTCCCTCGATGGTCCTTGACAGCATGGGACATTTTCTTTAGCACAAGGTCTCCCTCATGGAACTTGCGTAAGCGTACTTTCTTGTCGAATGCACTCTTCATTCTTTGCTGGTATAAGCGCCCATGACTCATGGCCGTTAAGCGCTTACCCTCAATGAGGTTGAGCTGATCGTAGCGTGTTTGAGCCCACTCTGATTCCTTTAATCCGGATTCTGCCAAGATCCTTAATGACGGGACTTCTACCTCAAATGGTAACACCGCCTCCATCCCATATACCAATGAGAACGGCGTTGCCCCAGTTGACGTTCGTACTGAAGTCCGGTAACCGTGTAACGCGAATGGGAGCATCTCGTGCCAATCCTTGTATGACACGGTCATCTTTTGGATAATCTTTTGATATTCTTATTGGCTGCTTCCACGGCTCCATTCATCTTTGGCCGGTAAGGGTGTGGAATTGTGATGCTGGATTTTAAACTCCTCGCACATTTCCCCCATCATCTTGTTATTCAGGTTGGTGCCGTTGTCCGTGATAATCTTCCTTGGCAAACCATATCGGCAGATAATACTAAACAGCAACAGATAGTTTATATACAACAAGAACAAAGACAAATAAAGGGAAACCAACAAAGGAGGAAAGTCATGATAAACATTGCACAAGATTAAATGGCCTAACTCTCTAAAAATGGTCCCCAGTGGATCGCCAACTGTCGCAACCTACCCTTCGGCGGCGAGGAGGCGACGCGAGACTCGCGGGTGCGTGTTCCACGAAAGGAATACGCGCGAGTCGCCACCAACGTTTATTTGAGGAAAACGTCGGAAAAACCGGAAAAGACGCGATCTACGAACTTTTTAGTGAAAGGTTCGGGAGTTGATTTCGCACGGGAAGGTTATTAGCACCCCACACGCCCATCCCAAGGGACGGCAGCCTTTAATCGAATGTGCAAACATGACTTTGATTTTTATGTTCCCTTTTATGTTCTTATATCCTTTATACCCTTTTTTATATTTTTTCCTTTTTTTGGGGTCGACAAGGGCGTTTCCCTTTGCTCCTACGTATTCCTCAATTGGATGAGAAAATCAGACCTACGTAGTTCTTTTTATCAAGTGATGCCCTTTTTTACTTAAGTGGTGATCATTTTAAGGCGTTGGACCTTAAAAATGATCCATTTTACTTAGTGAGGAATTGAAATGACGAACTTCAAAAGCCTATTTTTGGACGAGCTTGACTAGGCGAGTTGATTTTAGCCTTAGTTTCACTTTAGTTATTAATCAAGTCGGTTAAGAATGAGAAATCCCAAAGAGAAAACGTCCGATTGATTTTCCGCTTTATTTTACTAAAAGACGTTTTTTGATTATTATATTGTTTTTTACCTCTTTTTTATTTCCAACGTGGTTACGGCACGACCGAACGGTCGGAATTGATTTAACCGAAGTTAACGGATAATATAATTCAAACGTTCGGTGGAAATTTATTTTATTTTTAAGTTAAGCGAGAAAATGACTTAAGTAAAACGGCTTAAGCACGTCAAGAGGGGGTAAAAAATAAACAAAACGAGAGTAAAATGCACGAAACACAATGTGGACCACCATGGGTGCATAGAATGAATCGAAAAGCTTGGTTCGAGATACTTACCCGTTGAAGATCGAAGAACGATGAGAGAACGAATGAAGAACGTCGAAGACGGTTGAAAGCTTTGCGAGATTCCTCACGGAAAACGTTACGGAAACGTTTCGGAAGCGCCTCGGCTTAGATTTTCTTCACGGAAACAATTTTTCCAAGCAAATTCGAAAGAGAGAAAAGTGCCTCAGGGGCTGAACCCTTTCCTTCTTGCTTTCCTCCCCTATTTATAGCAAAATAGGGGAGGTGGTTGCCGCCCAGCTCGCCCAGGCGACTCAGCTCGCCCAGGCGAGCTCAGCTCGCCCAGCGAGCAGGGTTGCTTCCTCCAGAAGCAACCGCCTCTGGAGGAATCTTCTGGAGGGCCCAAATGGCCTGGGTGCTATTTGCACCCCATTTTTACTAAGTACACCCCCCTCTGCTATTTTTTGGTGATTCTTTTTGCGTAAAGTTACGGAAACTTACGAATTTCGTAACGATACTTGTTTTCTTTCCGTAATGTTACGGAACCTTGCGGATTACATAATCATCCCCTTTTGACTTACGGAATGTTACGGAACCTCACTTAATTATGCAACGATGCTTCCATTTGATTTCCGTGTGTCACAGAAACTTACGGATTGTGCATCAAATTTTTTTTGTTTTTCGGCATGTCCTGGAATTTCACAAATTGCCTAATGATGGGTGCCAAGCACCTCACGAGGGACCAAAGAATGGTCGCACGTCATCGAGCAAAGGTCCCCGACGAAATTAGGGTATGAAACGCGCCACAACTAGAAACCTGCATCAAATTGCTTACTTACTTCTTCTTTAATTTTAAAGACATCTCGGGTTTCATTCTTGTAACTTTTGCCTTAACTGGGGAAGACCCAGGATTCAAGGCAACTTATGTTGCACCAATGTCGGAATCCAGACCGCGGCATGTCTGATATGAGCATGCAAAGACATCTTGATACTCTTCAAGAAGGTTACAAGCTTGGCGGATAGGCGCGGTCATACCGGTTCCTACCTTTACTTCTTTCTTTTCCTCCATGGTCCCCAAGTTTACCAATTCGGTTTCTTCTTGGTGAGGCTTCATTTCACGTTCTTCATGAGCGACCACCTCTCCAACTCTGGTGACAGGACGTCTCTTCCTCTTCCTCGTTTATCGTTTGGCTTATATCTCGATCGAAATCGATTGTCAAACCCTCGTTGTTAGGATCCTCAAAGAATCGACCCTCATTATCTTATACCAAAACAAGACAAAAG